>NW_006971998.1:0-877 GCF_000164805.1 Carlito syrichta | reverse complement strand
TTTATTTTGTGTTCTGTTCACCTGAAAATTTGTTTCCCATCTTCTTACTTTGAGTCTGTGAGTGTCCTTTCTAGTGAGATTAGTCTCTTGAAGGGAATATATTGTTGCCAGGTGATATTTTATCCATTTTGCCATCTTATGTCTTTTCAGTTGTGCATTTAGTTCATTCACACTCAGGATAATTTGAAATGTGAGAGTTGATCCCTATCTTAATTTTCTAAAAGAGTTGTAATTGTTGTTCCTGTTTGTTTGTTGTCTTTCTTTTGGTTTTGGGGTCTGTTCATGTGTGTTTTTAATCTTTTTCCTGTACTCTTCTGAAGAACGTTGTTGATCTTTTTTCCTTTACTTCTGTGTTCAATACTTTCTTAAGTGTTTATTGTCAATGTTGTCTGCTGGCAGCATAAGTTCTTAGGGATTGGATATCTGGGAAAGATTTTAATTGTCCCTCACTGATGAAGCTTAGCTTGGCTGGGTAGGTTATTCTTGGTTGAAATTGTTTATCTTTTAGAACTTTGAAGACAGGGCTCCAAACTTTCATTGTCTCCAATGTTTCTGTAGATAAATCTGCTGCTATTCTAATTGAATCTCCATGGTGGGTAATCTGACCTTTTTATCTTGCTGCCTCAGGATTTTTTTATACCTACTTTGTTTAGGTGAATTATTATGTGTCTGGGAGTTGGTCTTCTCATTTGTTGTCTTGCAGGGGTTCTCTGAATCTCTTGTGTTTGAATTTTTGCATTACCAATGAGATGAGGAAAGTGTTCTTGAATAATCTCATTGAATGTTTGTTCCAGGCTGGTCTCTGTCTCTCTTTTTGCCTCAGGAATTCAATTACTCTTAGGTTTGGACTCTTGAATTAATCATTCATATCTGAAGG
>NW_006971997.1:0-741 GCF_000164805.1 Carlito syrichta | reverse complement strand
CCCAGCATGAGGAGTCACCCTCAAGCATGAGAGAGAAAAAGGCACTTTCTTCCTGTCGTTTGTGGAAGTTTCTAAGGGGAGCAAGTCCATCCTGTGCCTTCAGTCATACATCCTAGAAGGCCTGCCTCCACCGTCCACACTTGGGCCCCACAACAAAGATGTGTGTGAGCTCATGGGAAAAACGACCCCAAGACAGAGAGGACATTGGGCACAGAGCGATCAAAGCAGTCCCGCATTGGCATGGTCAGCCCAGGTTCTGGTCACCTGGTCTGCCACTTTCGTTTTGGGGTAGGGTCATTTGTTCTCCCAATCACTCCATCGTCACTCTCCCATGTGAACCTTTCCCTTGGAAGTAATGACCGCCCATGATGATGCACGTGAGAGGCATCATTTCTATTGCCAGAGTCTTCATCTGCAGGGCTGGGGTGTGGTGGCACAATCGTGGATCCCGGGGCCACAATCTGCCAGGCTCAGGTGGTAATCCTGCCTCAGAACCTGAGCAGCCGGGACTCTGTGGGCAATCATGCCTGACTCGATTTTGAGGATCTCTTGCTGAAACAGGGTCTGGTCACATCACTCAACCTGCTCTCTGTCCCTTGAGCTCAGGTAGCCTCCTGCCTCGGCCTCCCAGGGCATGGAGCTGATGACTGCGATTCATGGTAACCAGCCTGGACTCGTACATTCTGTTGGTGGGAGTGATGCAAAGAAATTCCCCAGGACAGAGGACACAGCATCCTGTGT
>NW_006971996.1:0-11367 GCF_000164805.1 Carlito syrichta | reverse complement strand
GAAATTGGAGTATTTCAAAAAATAGAAGATGACACTGGTGTGGCTCAGTCCCATCACATAACCCAGAGATGCTCCTCAATGTTCCATTATTCCAATGGCAATACCATAAAAAAAAAAACCTCTTTTTAAAAATTACATCTTCTTTCCAGGAACAAACCAACAACCTTTATTTAATGAAGCATATCTGATGTTATACATCATCAGATATGCTTCATTAAATAAATAAATAAATATACATATATAATCTTTTTATTTTAAAGATGTGGTGTATAATTCAGGATTAGTCATACAAGTGGACATTGTACAGGTAAAGTTTGGTGATCAGCCTCTTTTTAAAGCTGAATTTCATACACAGTATCTATCTAATTCTTTGAAACTGGAATTTAATGTTGGCAGAATAATGCATGACACACTAACGAATATACACTGAATCTAAAGGTTGTCACTGTTGGCTAGATAGTTTGGCATTTTTGTGGCTAGTGGAAATATGAAATCATTGGTCTATTCTCCAATGCATAAGGTATAGAGTGGGATGTGGGGAAGAGTTAATTATTGAAAAATTATCAATAGTTACCAAAAATTTTGAGTTACTGAAGAAAATTAGATAAGATGCTTTCTATGATTCTTGCAAAATTTTGGAAGTTAATCCCATGATGTAGCACAGAGTATTTCTTAATTCCTCCTTTACTTAGCAATCAGTTAAGGACATTCAAGTATGCCTGAAATGCTGACTATGACTCCATGCTAGGGAGGCAAAAACTATGACTTCAATGAGCACCACAGATAACTTGACAGATAAAGAAGTCTCTTAAAACTGAGTGAGAGAAGAGATATGATAATATGTATACATGCACTCCCTTCCTGGGGTTTAGGAAGGGGCAACATTTTTTTCCCCTAGAGGGCCAGAAGTATAGATAATAAGGAAAATAAGAACCATAATAGCTAACTAGAAGCTTCTGTGTAAGGGCACAATGCAAAAGCCCCAGGATTGGCTGTTTCTCATAACCCCTTGGCCTGAACTTACTCCAACACTCAAATCTAGCTGAAAAGGAGACAGGAAAAATGTAGCTGAACAACCATTGTCCCTTTAAATGATGAAGTTTCTATTCAAAAAAGGGAGAATGACTATTAGAGAACAAGAAGCAGTTTTTGCACATGCCATTTTAAACTATTGCTACGTAAGGATCTAAAAGAACCATAATATCAAAAATCATCAATGTGCACAGCAGTTTCTGTTGAGTTAGCAAAGCATAAGGCAGTATAATACAGGGTCTACAACAAAGGATAAGGTGTTTTATCATTATTTTGCATTAAAATTGTTTGTAATTGCATTTCATTATTTATAATATGTAAATATTTATAATATAATTTAATATTTTCACATTAAAATGGGTAGCAATAAAAACTGTATGGGATTTATTCAAAAAAGAAGTAGAGAATTTAAGAGCAAGAAGGGCAAAGGAGAATGGAACAAGCTTAAAGTCATCAGACTCACGGAAAGACAGCAAAAGCAAGAAAGACCACCCTGAATTAGAGTTGGCTGCTGCCGTTGGTGAGCTCTTCCAGAGTAGGACTGTAGGTTATTTGTCTTTGTGTACCCACTGACAATTAGAGTTCCTTTCCTGACACTTATTGGCCCTTGACTAATGTTGAAGAGAGGGAAAGAACACTTTATTTGAGTTTTATGTAATGGGTAAGATCCACTAAGGGCTATCACTGAAGGGCTACTTGACCTTGACCTCACACAACTTTTGAATTTCAATTTTCAAGACACAGTTATGACATATATAGGTGGCACACTGTTGAAAGATGATGATATGCATCAACAATTTTAATTTTGTGTTGCATTATCAAACCAAACCACCTGTGGTGCACAATGAATTCATTTTTTGAACTGTATAAATATCTTGTGCTCAACAAATGTATACTGAGTTAAATAGCTTGTGTTTAGGTTAAAAAGAATGTAAACTTAGATGTTCCAGAATACATAAAAGGCTATTTTGACATTTTCTTCTTCTTCTTCTTCTTTTTGAGTCAGAGTCTCACTCTGTCACAGGCTGGAGTGCAGTGGCACACTCATGGCCACAGAAACCTCGATCTGCTGGGCTCAGGCAATCATTCCACCTCAGTCTTCCAAGTAGCTGGAACTACACTCATGTGCCACCACACCCAGCTATTTTATTTACTGTAGAGATTAGGTCTTGTCAAGTTTCCCAGACCAGTCTTGAACCCCTGGTTTCAGGCAATTTTCTCACCATGACCTCCCAAAGTGCTGGAATTATAGGCATGAATCACCATGCCTGGCTTTTCTTTATTTTTATTTGGTATTTTTGTTGTTGTTCCATTATACTTAGAGTCTCAAAAGAAGTGTATGCTGGACTTCTCTCAACCTCTTTAAAGTTCTACAGAGGATATTCTAAGGTTGTTCATGCCCAACTCTGCTCTTGAGGGTAAGTGCCCTGAAAGTCTTCTTTTGTCTCATTTAGATTTGGTAGTTGGACTTCCCCCAGTTTCCTAGGGCAAAGTCATTGGGTTCTAGCAACTTCTAGTCCTTTCCATCTTTCATGACATATACTAAGGCTCAATACTCTCACTGGGCCTGGGCCCTCAGAATACCCAGGATAGGACCCCAGCTTCCAGCTGAGTCCAGTCACTCATGGGAAGTTGGTAAACAAGGAAAGATTGTTTAGACAGATACAGTCCCCAGCCTCATCTCCAGCCTCAGTCTCTCTCCTGAGTCTCTGATTCATATCACTACCTGTTGGGAGTTGACACTTGGGTATCTCAACCTGAGAAACCTCAAGTTCATTCATTCAAATCAGTGGCCATCATCTCACACCAGGTTGACTCAGCTATCAGGTTCCCTGGGTCAGTTAGAAGCACTACCTTCTTCCTAGTTGCTCAAGCTAAACACCTGGGCATCACACTGTCACATCTGACCAACCCCCAAATTTTGTTTATTCCATCTCCTAAATTCTTTTCAAATCTGCACACTGATATCACCTTGTCCAGGAAACTCTGATCCCTTTTTTGGACAATAACTTTCTAACTGGTCTCTCTGCAACCATTCTTTCCTCAGAATTCTTCCCTCTATAGCCAGAAGTTCTTAAATAACTTGTCCCTCATTTATTCAACAAATTTTGACACAGTAGCTAGAACAAGCCAAGCACAATGCTAAGCATAGAGAATTTAGTGGCAAGCAGAAGAGTCCTGTCTTTTTCCTCATGAAGTGTATAATATCAGATCATGTAATCTCCGTGTTTAGCACCTGTGGTTGACAGAATATAGCCCCTAAAGTTGACCAATGGGTTACAGCACAAGCTAGGCAAAAAAGTCGGCCTCCAAAAACTGGAAAAAGCAAGTAAAATAATTATCCTATAGTGATTCTGAAAGCACACAGCTCTGCCAACACCTTAGCCAATTGACAACCAATTTGGACATGTAATCTCCAGAACTGTTTTGTTTTAAGCCACCAAGTATGTGGTAATTTATTACAATAGTCATAGAAAATTGATATATAGTAGCTGAAAAACAATACAATGTCCTTCAATGGCTTCCTAGTAGCCTTGGGTAAAACCAAGAATCCTTAGCAAAGACAAGAAGGCTCTGATGGACTGCAGGACCAGTCACAGCCTCACACCATCACTCTTCCTTCCTCTGCCCACTGCTACTAACTGAACTTTCAGCTCTCAAGGAGGCTCTTCTACTCTAAGCCTGGAACCAACTCTTCCTGCCTCCTAGAGCCCTCCTCTTAGCCTCCTCTGCTTTGCCTGATACACTCAAATTCCTAACTTAAACCTTCAAATTAAAGGCCATTTTCCCAAAGAGATCTTACCTGAGCCTTTCAGTCTGTTCATGCTCCCTCTATTTTCCTTTTCACATCTGTCCCCATGGGTTTTAATGTCTATATCCCTCATTTGAATGTATAAGGAGAGACTAAAAAAAAACCATAATTATCTTTTTGGATGCTAGGCCCCTTGTAGAATAGGCTTCTCCCTTTAGGTAAATTGTTTTAGAAACCTGTCAGCATAAGTGTACTAGCTAGCATTATTGTGAGAGGCTGGGTTCAGTTTTACTGATTTTTTTGGGGGGTGGGGGGATTCTTTCAACACATTTGCATAATTCATGATGGGTGATTTATGAGCGCACCTGCCACACTGTGCTGAATGTTCAGCAGTTTTTGTCCAAAAACTGCATGGCCCACATACCCCACCCTCCCTCTATACCTGGTCCTTCCTCAAGTGACCATTTTTTTTTTGTTTCTCTGGATGAAGAAAGTCCTCAAAGGAAATGTTTTGCTGATATGAAAGAGATGAAACAAAAAATGGTAGCACTAAAAAGTATCACAAATGACAAATTCAAAACTGGGTGATGGCAAAAGCTTCTGGATACGGGTATTGCATCAAACTGAGAGTATTTTGAAGGTGACAAGTTTAAGCATGTAAAAATAAATACACAATTTTTTATAAATAAATTCTGAGTTTTTTGGGGATGCTTCTTGAAAACTGGAGGGCAGAGTCTAGGAGTCTCTTATTCACCGATGTATCTGCAACTTCTAGCATGGTGAATGACAAAAAAGTTTCAAAATGAATGAATGCTTGAATGAATAAGGGACAAAAGGCAAGTTCCTTTTTCACCCGAAGAGTAGTTTATACTTCATATATCTGACTACTTGTAACATTCAAAGAACTGCTTTTGTGTCCAAAATACTTTTTATGTCCTAAATTCTGATTCCTTTACTTAAACACGAGAAAAAAAAAAAAAACTCCTATTGTTATGTGTGGGGGTCCAGCCCCGCAAGGTCGTGGGTTTTCCTGAAGGAGAGATGGATAGGCGAAGAATGAAAACATTATACCCGCACACCTGCTTCCTGAACAGACGACCATTTTATGTTAGTTAACACAGAGCTTTTATACCATTCATGAAGGGGCAAGACAAAGAAAATTCCTTCACGTACTTATCTTCTAAAAGTTACCATCTAGTGGTCTTAGTAGCAAACAAACCAAGATTCCCATTAATATTTAGACAACAGGTCTTATTCATAAAGCCAACAATGATACTTTCAGTCCAATGTCCTGAATTACAGTCTTTGAAATGTCTCAAGAAAGTTTCTTTAAGTGTACATTTCTTCATGTGTCAGGAATTTTCCCATCTTAGGCTTTTATGTCCTTTAGAGTCTTGTGATCGCCTCCCTTGTCCAGATGTCCTCGTTACTTTTCTCTTATCTTGCAGTGCTTGTTTCTAAAGAGAACTCAAAAGAAGCTTTTAGTAATGTTTCCCAGGCCCCTCAAGGTTGCTTTCTGTTTTGGTTGATCTGTCATAAAAGTGTCTGATTATTATACTGTGAGTTCAGTGAAAACGCACTCTATAAATGCTAACAGAGTTTTAACTATTGGATTAAGTAAAAACCTTAATGATTACTCTTTATCCTAAGTCAGTGAAAACAGTGTTATAAACATAACCCCTAGATAAGTGTTAGAACTTATAATGAATACACAATGGACTTACTATAAACTTGCACTTCTAAAAATCCTTATGTCTAAACACTAAACTACATAATCCTAAATCAAATAAGGAATGAATATACCTATATCATTTATTACTTAAGCAATATCTAATAACTTATAACCAAGTGAAAGAAAGCATTCTTGATGTGCTTCAGAGTTTAACCCTTGCATATGTTAGAAAAGGCCAAACAGCATAGTGGGAAAATGGAAAAATGAACCATGACATTTCCAGGTTAGCTGTGATTCTTTGCATAAACATGCCATTTTCTTCTTCCACGACTGCACAGAATTTCTTCAGTGGTACCAAACAGCAAAGGTGGAAGACAGAAGGGCCTCAGCTGCCCAGACTCACTCTGCGGCCGGGGTCCTCAGCGCACCTGGACTTTGTAAATCAGGCGGGCCTCCAAGACTGGCTCCCAACAGTTATGTATCTTCTTATGTCTTACAAATTGCAGACCATAGAGTTTTTAATCTGGTGACATTCTCTTGCCTTCTAGGATCACAGATATGGTGCCAAGTATACCTGTATTCATTCAGTACAGTGGAACACCAGTCACTAAACAGTACAATGCAAACCAGTGACAGTGCGATATAACCAGTGATAGGCTGTATTGAAAATAGCCATTGACCCACAACACTTCAGAAGTACTTCATTCCTCCAGGAAGATGGCTGTCCCAACATCCCATGGCCAAGTATTCAAGTAGAATCAGTTCAACTGTGCTCATGAGAAGTGTGTACAAAAAAGCGGGCCCCTCTCTTTGTGTCCATTCAGTACCTCTTCCTTTGGGGACCTGCACTCCCTTTCTGAGGACTCTTCTCCCTTCCACCACTCTGTGAATATGAAGTGATGCCCTTCCATGACTATATTTTAAACCAATAAAAATTGCTCTCTGAAAAACTTGAAACCGAGAGAGTCCACTCTTTCCCATTTCCTGCAATGTGCACCCGAGAAGCTAAGGGAAGAAATCATCAAATCCAGAAGGAAGCGAGGGAGGGAGGAGTCAACTAAGGTGGAGAAGAAGATCATGTCTGAGGGTCATTCTTGAGGCCCACCCCCAATCTCTTTCTTGGGTTCCATGAGACAGTTCAACATCTATTTAACACATTCTTTCTTTTTGCCTGAACCAGTTTAAGTTGTGTTTTCAACTGTAAGTAAGTTGTAAACCTTTGCAAATGATTGTAAACTATAATACATTTGAGTTCATCTGTGGCCATATAGAAATTTGCACCATGTGCAAAGTAGACCATAATTAAACAGTAAATGCTAACTGGTATGCTTGCTTGCTTTTAACAAAGGTTAGTCTAGACATTATTCTGTATCATACTTTAGACAATAGAAAATAAGTAGTTTGTTCTCAGGTACCCCTTTCCCACTCTGCTTTTCCTTCAGTCTCACCACACAGTATTCTCTTTTTCCAAATGCCATCCCCAGTCTTCCTGTCTCAAGGAAAAAATACTTTGCAAAATCAATTTGAACAAATATATAAATGGGAATAATATTTTCAGATGCAGCCGGGCTCGGTGGCTCAGCCTGTAATCCCGCGCCTTTGGGAGGCTGAGGTGAGTGGATTGCCTGAGCCCGCGGGTTCGAGACCCGCCTGGGCAGCGAGACCTCATCTCTATAATAAATCAAAAAATCAGCTGGGTGTGGTAGCGCATGCCTGTAATTCCGGCTACTTGGAAGGCTGAGGTGGAAGGATCACCGGAGCCCAGCAGGTCGAGGCTGCGGTGGCCGGGAGCGGCCACTGCACTCCAGTCTGGGCGACAGAGTGAGACACCAACTCAAAAAAAAAAATATTTTCAGATGCATTATCCATGAAATTTCATATGATTTTTATACTTTGTGAAGTGATAAATATCAACATGTGAAGTTGATATTATTTATGTTTTCTTACAGGTAAGAAAACTACAACTCAGAAAGGAACAAGCTGTTCCATGGCCACTAAACTAGTAAGTATTCTCTCAACTCCAAATTTTATATGTTCCCCTCCAACCCACCTCAACCTCAAGTTACTTTTCATACAAGGTATTTGCATTTCATAAAAAAATTTGCATTCCTGGAGAAGAGGCTTTTTGACATTGATCCTACTGAAAATTCATGCATCCATAGTAGATCACAGAAAACATTTTGAAGAGGCCATTTCTGACATTCTTCAAATTACAACTTACTTTTTTCAAATGTAAAAACTGTGCAGTCTCCTCCTTTGCTGGATACACACAGAAAGGTATTTATTTAAGGAGTATATCCTTTAGTTACACACCCCAAATATGTATGTGCACTACCGTTTGATTGAAGGCATTTCTTTGAGGAGCATAATTGCCCTCCCTTAATGAGTGTTAGCCTAAGCCCATGGTTTCCAAAGTACGGTCCCAAGACCAGCAGCATAAGCTCCACCTGGAAACATATTTAAACCACAGATTCTAAGGCTCCACTTCAGACGTGCTGAATCAAAACTCAGGAGGTGAGGCTGAGCAATTTGTGTTTTAACAAACCCTCTGGGTCATTGGAATGCATGCTCAAAAGTAAGAACACCAGACCTAGGCCATGGCAATCGCTCAGTATGCCAAATTTCTGGAGTAGGGATCACGAAACTCCAGTCTGTGGGTCAAGTACAGTCAGTCATCTGATTTTACAAATAAAGTTTCATTGGAACACAGAACTCAGTTTGTTTCTGAATTATGTATGACTGTTTCTGCTTCACAAGGACAGAGTTGAATAATTGAGATCAAGACAATATGGCTAACAAAGCCAAAAATAATTACAACCTGGCTCTTTACAGCAAGAGTTCATCAACCCGTGACCTGCAGGCTGACTTCACTAAGGTGCAATGAATAAAATTTAGCTTTTAGATTCAGACAATATGAAGTCTAATACCAACTCCACCATTTACTAACAGGGCTAACCATGAGAAGTTTCTTATTTGCCCTAAGTGACTACATTTCGTACTCCTTTATATAATGCAGACAGTAAACATGTACAATTGTGGAAAGGATTAAATGAGATCATGTATACAAAGTGCTTAACAAGGCATTTGGTACAGATCCAATAAATGGCTTTGCTCTCATCTCTGTAAATAAGCAAAAGTTTCTGTCTCCTTAAAGGATTATGTGAACAACTAGAAAACTGTGTGTTTGGAGGAGACACTGTGATGTCATAACCTGATTCCTTTTAATAATGGACTGGTTGTCCTAGCTGTAGGCAGTTGTGTCCACATCAGCCTTCAGCTCATGGTGTCTACAGGAATGGCCTCAAAGTCACCAGTCATGCCCTTCATGACTGACAAAATGTCCAAATCATCTCAGTTCTAATCAGGATAACGCTGAGGGCTATTCTAGCTCTAGAGTCCCACTGTGGGGTTGACAGAGGCTGTAACTAATCTCTGTCTTGCTCATACCTGCCTCCATCCAGTATGCATTGTTTCAATCCTAAGGACTCTCCTTAGTGAACATCCTGCATACTAGGGTCTGCACTCTTGCTGAACCCACCCATGGCATCCGCAGACTTGGAGAAGGTGTTCAGAACTATCTGACATAAAATACTCTGGTATTCCTATGGCAATGATCCTCAAAAGATAGAAGTCTAAGGAATCAGGGAGAGAATTTTTTTTTTTATTTCCACTGAAGGACACTGCTTTTGGTGGGTAAGATAGAATTCCTTGGTGATGTTATTTGCAGTACAGAAAGACCTGAGTTCCCTGTTGCCCTGAGTACAGAGATATTTAATCTTATAGCTT
The DNA here is from genome assembly GCF_000164805.1 of Carlito syrichta. NCBI lineage: Eukaryota > Metazoa > Chordata > Mammalia > Primates > Tarsiidae > Carlito > Carlito syrichta. Next base: position 2,125 of record NW_006971996.1, on the reverse strand, counting down.
AGTGTCCTGAGCAGCTACCCAGCTGGCTTATCCCACAGTCCAACTCTGACTCCAGAAACTTTTTCAAGTCTTGATAGATGGAAAATGGGGCGTCAAAGGAACACTTATGTTCAGCCTGAGGAATGCATCATGTTGTTCCAAAGGAGAAGCAGTAATTAGGGTAGATGATTGATGAAGACCCTTTGATACAGAACCCAGGTTTACATATTTCTATCAATAACTTACAACATATATAATCTGCTCATAAATATATACAAATATCACTTATAAAAATAATATTTCATTGGGTTTTTTAAAAAGTACAACTCTAATCTCTAAGTGAAATGCAAATATTTAGATCTAATAGATAAGAATGGCAGAAGGATGTATATTATAATTTTTATTTCTTAAATCCAAAAGAAACTATTATGAAACAAATATCAACTAAAAGTAAAAAGAGCCGGGCTCGGTGGCTCAGCCTGTAATCCCGCGCCTTTGGGAGGCTGAGGTGAGTGGATTGCCTGAGCCCGCGGGTTCGAGACCCGCCTGGGCAGCGAGACCTCATCTCTACAATAAATCAAAAAATTAGCTGGGCGTGGTAGCACGCGCCTGTAATTCCGGCTACTTGGAAGGCTGAGGCGGAAGGATCGCCAGAACCCAGCAGGTCGAGGCTGCGGTGGCCGGGAGCGGCCACTGCACTCCAGTCTGGGCGACAGAGTGAGACTCCAACTCAAAAAAAAAAAAAAATACACTAAAAGTAAAAAGAAGCAAGAATAATGCCTATGTTCATGGATCATACTCATTTTCTTTGACAATATCATCAGGGTATGAAAAGATGTATGGGCAGCTAAAGTTTACTGTGAAGGAAAATATTGGAAAGTTAAGCCAGGCTCGGTGGCTCAGCATGTAATCCCACACCTTTGGGAGGCTGAGGTGAGTGGATTGCCTGAGCCCGTGGGTTCGAGACCCGCCTGGGCAACTTGGCGAGACCTCATCTCTACAATAAATCAAAAATTTAGCCAGGTGTCGTAGTGCACCCCTGCAGTTCCAGCTACTCAGAAGACTTAGGTGGAAGGATCTTCAGAGCCCAGCAGGTTGAGGCTGCGGTGGCTGGGAGCAGCCACTGCACTCCAGTCTGGGTGACGGAGTGAGACTCCAACTCAAAAAAATAATTGGAAAGTTCTTAAATTATATCTTTATTTGCTCTTCCATTCTGTCATTGTCACTCTCATTGACTTTTTACCACATTCCTCAATATTATCTCCTTAAATTAGAGAAAATAAACGTAAGAAAGATCATTTGAAAATTAAAATCAAAGTATGTCTTATGCATTTTATTTGTAGTTTTGTGGAATTCATTATTCCCAGGAGGGAGGAGATGTAAGTTCACTCACAGATGACAGAATCATAAAGGATTTTTGAAAAAGGCTTTTGTCAGGACAGTTTTTGTCCTATGATTGATATCATAGCCTCCAAGAAGATAGACCTTGGCCTTCACCCACAGTGACAATTTCATTATGCTTTATTCTGAGAGCGTTGACTCTAAATAAAGATCCAGTAGATGATGTATGGTTTTCACATTATAGGTCAGTGTCATCGATCATTCCATCATAGTTAGAGTCACTTTGGGTCAGTCATCATGAAATAGATTTCCAGAGCATCACAGATCAGGTCAGCATCAACTCAGAGAAACATGACTCCAAGAGATTCCTCCCATAACCAACAAATCTTATATGATTTCCCCGAAGTCTCTTCCAACCTGGAGCAAATATGCTCCAGAAATAGCCCATCCTACCTACCCCAGCATCTACAGCTCCCTGTTTCTTTCCTACTTCCAGTTATTGTGCTGGAAATTCAGATCCTTCTGTAGACCATGAGAGAGAGTTTCTCCACCCTTTCTCCCAGGTGACATTTACATTAGGCAAAGAGACATGGCAAATGGTCATTCATATTCAACTCCAGCACAAACCATAGCAAACAATGGGGGTCACCTGTGGCCTTTGTAGAGGCTACCTAACTTTGACTTGCTTTTTGATTCCTTTTTTTGGAGCTCATATCAAAATTCTTTCTGAATGACCGTGCAGTCTGCCCATAGAGTTTATGTTTATATTGTAGTGAGTGCTAATTGTCCACGTTGTCATTGAAAT
>NW_006971995.1:0-624 GCF_000164805.1 Carlito syrichta | reverse complement strand
TGCACAACAAGGGCCATCCTCTCAACCTGGGCTGCCCAAACTGCTGCAATCACAGGTTTTCTATATGGTGAACATCCTGGTGTTTCTGACAGGTCTTGAACTCTTGCCAGAGGCGATTCTTCCACCGAGGCCTGACCTAACCAAAGGTTTTGTGGGTTTTTCTTGGGGTTGAAGTGGGGATTTGCTATGGTGTCCAACCTGGTCTCGAGTTCCCAGACTCTGGCCATTTTCCATCTCATCCTCCCTGAGTGCTGAGGAGACAGATGTGAATCACCAGGTCACTCTGCCCCCCCAAATGTATGAGAGTCTCACCCTCCCTTTCCATGAGGCAACCCTTGGGAGGAGCCAGTGCTTCCACCTAGGGGAATCAGGCGGTAGGAGGGGTGGGCACCCTGGTGGAGACATGCCTCTGAGCCAGGTGCTCCACCCTGGGAGGGCTCAACTGGTGATTCCAGGTGTCCTCTCTGGGTTTCTGGGTCATCAGAAGGGAGAGGGCCTCATGGTGAGACCCTGAGAAGGGTGTGGAGGCTGGGTGCAGTGGCTCAGGCCTGGGTCATCCTGTCACTCTGGGATGCAGAGATAAGAGGATGGCCAGAACCTCTGGGTTTAAGACTTGCTTGGGCG
>NW_006971994.1:0-816 GCF_000164805.1 Carlito syrichta | reverse complement strand
AAAGTAAGCATGACAGACATCATGGAGTTCGAATGTCTGTTTGGAACTTGCAAGTCTCATGATTGTCTTGTGATGCATGGATTTGTAAAGCACGGAACTTGTACGCCTCCAGCAAGTGATTATCACACTGCTGGAGGGTATAGAAAATGGTATATAAGTTGGAAAAGGTTTGAATAAAATTGGCTTCAGTCCTGATCAGACTGTTCCTAGAAGAACTGCCTTCGAGTGGTCTCTTCTCACCGTCTCCTGATTCTCCAGTGCGGGTCCTAACCCTTCATTCCAAGGTCGGAGCAGGACTCCGACAATTGGTACTTTGTTTAGGTGAATTATTATGTGTCTGGCAGTTGGTCTTCTCATTTGTTGTCTTGCAGGGGTTCTCTGAATTTCTTGTGCTTGAATTTTTGCATCAGTGATGAGATGAGGGAATTTTTCTTGGCTGATTTCATGGAATCTTTGTTCCAATGTGACCTGTGACTCTCTCTCTCTGCCTCAGGAAGGCCAATTCCTCTTAGATTGGGTCTCTTGAAATAATCATTCATCTTCCGAAGGTTTTGTTCTGACTTTTTGAGCTTCTTTTATATGTTTTTGACAGTTTGGGTTAGTTCTGTATTTTGGTCTTCAAGTTCTGAGATTCGTTCTTCTGCTTGGCTAATTCTGTTTTCCATGCTAATTAGTTTGTTATTTATTTCCATCACAGTATTCTTTACTCCTGTTATTTCTGTCATCAGTTCCTTCCTATCTTCCTCTTGTCTTTCCTCAATTTTTTAAATTCTCTCTATTAATGCCTTGATGCCTGGGTTTGTTGCTTGTGACCAG
>NW_006971993.1:0-731 GCF_000164805.1 Carlito syrichta | reverse complement strand
AGACCTCATCTCTACAATAAATAAAAAATGAGCTAGGCTTGGTAGCGTGCACCTGAAGTTCCAGATACTTGGAAGGCTGAGACGGCAGGTGACAGAGTGAAACTCCAACTCAAAAAAAAAAGAAAAACTGCAGCGAGATCACAACTGAGAACACAGAGAACATTTTCATTGTAACAATTTCAGAAAAACATTTTCATTGTAACAATTTCAGGAAACTTTCATGTTTTCTTAAGTGCCATCTTCTGGCCTCATCTCAAGTTTGCGTGCTTGGTGATAAAATTTCCCTGCATTTACTTTTCTTTTTTTTTTTCCTCTTTTTTTAACTTTCAAATTTTTTATTTTAAAATGGCAGGATAGAATTCAGTGTTAGGTATACAAATATTCATTGTGAAGGTACCCTTGTTGATGAGGTGTCCCCCCCCCCCATTAAAATCTTCCCCAGAACCTTTTTGTTCTCACCTGCTCATCCATGGTGACATCTATAGACCCTACAAATACTTCGGGCAGAGAACTGACAGGTTTTCTCTGTGGTGCTTCTGGAAATAACATGAAAAGATGCCATTTAATCCCAGTGCCTTAAGTCTCAGACCTGACTGACTCCCTTTATTTTAGATTTTGCTGGGTTTTTCCAAAACAGTTGGGGACTTTTTGTTGCTATTGTTATTTCTTCCTTCTTTGCTTTATGGTTCAATGTTAATCTTCATAGAATATTGACTGTAACCCTTAGAAAT
>NW_006971992.1:0-645 GCF_000164805.1 Carlito syrichta | reverse complement strand
TTCATGTGGGATGAGCACAGAAGGAGCTTGCCAGCCTGTGAGATGTTCCGGAAGACACACACGGGGCGCGGGGCGCGACAAATGTGAGATGAAAAAGGTAACACTGGTGGCATAGAACATTCTGGATGAGATTGGCTGGTTCTCTGATTGAGACCTGTCAAACGTGAGATTCCGCCACACGCTTCATTATGTCGATGTGGCATCAGGTTTCCATGGCATATCCCTTCAGCCTCTGAAGAGAAGAAAGAAAAGCATTTTATGGACTGTGGGGCCCTCACACCAGACTTGGGGGGTGTGTGTGTATGTGTGTGTGTGTGTGTGTGTGTGTGTGTGTGTGTGTGTGTGTGTGTGAACCTTTCATGAGGAATTGGGATTAAAATCTCTAAGAAAATACAGCAGGCAGAAGCGACATGCAGTATTTATTTTCCCAATGGAAATGTAAACAGTGGCAGGAGAAGATGAAAATATTTAGAGAACAAACTGACCCGACCCAATTAAATGCTCCAAGAAATGCCCGCCTCACAAAGAAGGGCTAGCGTTGGGGCCTCACTGCCTCCGTATGACACGTCTGGCGTCTGCCTGGTTGTCCCCCTACCCTCTGTGGGAGACTCCCCTCCAGCCTATCCCCAAAGCGCATCATCTGGG
>NW_006971991.1:0-5335 GCF_000164805.1 Carlito syrichta | reverse complement strand
CCCAGGATATGTTCTTTCTTGGTGATTGTACCATATGCACAAGAAAAGAATGTGTTCTGCCATCTTTGGATGCAGAAGTCTACAAATGTCTAAAGTTGGATGAATGTGTTGTATGAATGCTTTATGTCTATATTTGTTTTTGTCCTGTTCTATCCGTTGTTGATAGAGAATGAGTTATTAAAATGTAACTTTTTAAAAATTCAGCCTCTCATTCTTTTGCCTAGGCTAGATTGCAATGGCATGATCACAACTCACCATGGCCTCAACCTCCAGGGCTCAGGTGATCCTTCCGCCTCAGTCTTCCAAGTAGCTGGGATCACAGGCACACCCTGTCAGTCATGGCTAATTTTTAAATTTTTTTTGTAGGGATGAGATCTTGCTATTTTATAGAACTTAAAGGAGAAGTGTAGTATTTAGTGTTTACCTACATATTCATTATTTCTGTTGCTCTTTCTTCATTCCTGATGATGCATCATTTCTTTTCAGTCATTTTAATGCTTTAGCATTTCTTGTAGAATGATCTGATCGGAACACACTCTCTCTGTTTTTCTTTATCTGCAATGTTATTATTTGCTTTCCTTTCTTTCTTTCTTTCTTTCTTTCTGTCTTTCTTTCTGTCTTTCTGTCTTTCTTTTCTTGTTGGAGTCTTACTCTGTGGCCCAGACTGGGTGGGCTGTGGTGATCCTTCCACCTTAGAGTTCCAAGTAGCTGGAACTACAGGCCTGCTACCATGTCCAGCTAATTTTTGATTTATTGTAGAGATTAAGTCTTGTCAAGTTGCCCGGGTGGGTCTCGAACCTGCGGGCTTAGGCAATCCACTCGCCTTGGCCTCCCAAAATGCTGGAGTTACAGGTTGAGCCACCAAGCCCAGCCTGCTTTCATTTCTAAAGAGTATTTTAGGTGGATACAGAATTGTGGGTAGATACTTGTTTCCCTTCAGCAGTTTGATGATGTTCTCTTCCACTTTCTATTCATCTCTGTGATATCTGATGAGAGGAAGTCTTTTGTAATTTGAACTTTATTTCCTTTCATGTAATAAGTCTGTTGTAATTATCTTCCTAAGGTTTCTTCTCTTGAAATTGATCAGATTGTTCTTAATTTTTTCATTGTTAGAATTTTGGATTGTTATCTTGGATATGAATATTATGTTTTGTAAACTCTGGAGTTTATTATAATTCTCTGGAGAATGTTTTTTTTATTTTGCTCTTAATGCTCTCTCTTTTTGCAGACTATCAATTCATTTAGGTGCAGATGGCAATTTGCTTCAAATCTCAGTTCAATTCTCAAAGACTTTGCTATTCCAGTGTGGGTCTGTCTCAAATCTGTACGGCCACAGAGTTAAACCAGGACTTGTGGCAGAGTTTTAGACAGGATTAGGGGATACCTTTCTGTATCTTACTCCTTTTCAAGATTTCCTCAACATTCTGCAGCATGCAAAAGCCTTTTTTCTTTTGTGAGTTCTGACCAGAAAGATACAATTTTAACTTGTAGTGCAGTGAGTGCTTCCTGGCCTTCAGGCAAAGCTGTTAGTGAAAGGAGAAAAAATAACCAAAATGGGAAATTCACTCTTCTTTAGGTTGCTTTTCCAAGTTTTGACTCCCCTACACAATTTGCTTTTGTTTGTTTTTTTTCAGTGTCCTCAAGTACTTCCCCTCCCCTTTTTTGGTATTTTGTCTGAAATGTTCAATTGTAAGCAGTGGGGAAGATGGACTGTATCTGAGCTTATGGCAACACACTGGTACCAGAACTCTCTCTTCTGTTCCTTTTAAGAATTTTTCTTTATGTTTCATTTGTATCAGTTTGATTATATTATATTTAAATCTTTTGTGTGTATGTGTGTGTATTTATTCTGCTTGGTATTCATTGAGCTTCTTAGATCTATGTGATGGTAATTTTTATTTAACTTGACAATTTTGGCCTTTATTTCCTCAAATAATATTTTAGATCCATCTCTCTCTTATGTCTTTTTGGGGATCCAATTATACACATATGATACTGTTGATATAATATGTGTATATGGCCATATGCATGTGGCATTCATGCATATGGCATTATGTATGTGACATGTGAATATGACATGTGTATATGACCAGACAGTAGGTTAGGCTTTGAAGTCCATCATCTCTGCTGCTGCTATTCAGTTCTGTTCTTTTAGTTCGAAAGCAACCATTTACAAAAATAGGTGGCAGGCTAGATTTGGCATGTAGACCATACTTTGTAGACCCCTGGATTGATGGTGATAGTTGCTGGTGCTGCATTGTGAATTCAGGGGTAAAAATCAGAGCAATGCAAAACACAAATATTGGAAATAAGTAAAGTGTGGGGAGCTGGGTGATGAGACTGAAAGAATAGGGAATGGGACTAGAAAGATATGTTAGATGGCCGGGTGCAGTGATGCACAACTGTAATCCCAGTGCTTTGGGAGGAGGGGTAGGAGGATCACTTGAGGCCAGGAGTTTGAGATTACCTCAGCAATAAAAGTGAGATCTCATCTTTATAAGACATTTTAAAAAAATTAGCCAGATGTAATGGTGTGGGCCTGCAGTCCCAGCTTCTCGGATGGCTGAGGTCGGAGGGTTGCTTGAGCCTAGGAGGTTGAGGCTGCAGTGGGCCATTATTGTGCTGCTGTACTCCAGTCCGGGTGACAGAGTGAAACCCTGTCTCTTAAAAAAAAAAAAAAAGGTTATGTTCCATGTATTGCTTTATTTGAAAACTGTATGGAAGAATCATAGGCTTTTAATCAATATAATGACAGGGTTAAACTTTGTAAAGATATCTCATATCTCTAGTAACGCTGTAGAGGATGAACGAAAGGAGTATATACCGAAATCAACGCTGCCTTTAAAGAAGCAATTACAGTAGTTCTGGCAAGTGAAAATAAACACTGAAAAATAGGCAATACTGAGTATAAGGTGGAATAGATTTGAGAGGTTTTTTTTTTAATAGAAGAATGAAGAAGGAATGATGAGTACAACAGGTGATTAGGTCTCAAGTATAAATATAATAATGACTTTCATCCAGAAAGGAAGGGAGGAGGAGGGAGCCTCTCAAGAGTCCATTCTTGGTAGTCTCTGTAAATTTTCTTCTTTGGTTATCTCACTGAGTCATGTGATTTCAGGTATGCATTTGACTTCCCTCCTGATCTTTGGTTTGTCAGTAAAAACTCTCCCTTTAAGCACTGTCCTACATTTTGAAAAGTTTACTGCAAGGATTCTCTCAGTCCTGTCTCAGATATATGTTCAGTATATTCAAAGCCTCCTTCATGAATGTACTGTCACTCACCAAAGTGTCTCTTTTCCTGTAGGTCAGAGAAATAGAAGTCTGAGATGGGCCTTGAAGTTGACATTAAGATATTATATAATGAACTAACACTACTCACTTCCACTTTCCTTTTTCCAAAAAGCAGGCAGAAGTCAAATTTCAGTGGGAAAGTGAGGATAGAGACAGTAGTAGAGTATTTTAGAAATTAGTCTAAAGGGAAAGAAGGAAAGTGGTAGCTTGAGGAAGGAGACAAATAATTAATTTATCTTTTTGATAAGAGACCTGTAGTACAGCAAATTGTTTATCATTGAAATGACAATAAATATGCCACTATCATTCTATTCAATTGCCAATAAATTACATAATATATAGGAAAAAAAAGAGAGACCTGTAGTAGATGTTCATATGTCCTAGCCATATCTCTGTGCCTTTTATCTTTATATTCTCTACTGCAAACATTTATGACTGTCTACCTGAAAAGAAACATGTTTGCTCTATGAGCAGGGCCATCCAGCCTTCAGAGAAGCTTTCAACCAATAATGAATGGAGAGTTGTTAGTTAAATACCTTTGTCTTATCTACATATGGGATAATTCTGAACCATGTTCTATACCATCTATAGTTCTTCACTAGGATCAAGCTCTGCTTGCCTATCAGTGTAACTGCCTTATAACGCACCCTTTCTTGACTTCCTTCCCTTCCCTATTTCACTTCTGATTTCCTAAGATCACCTCTCAAAACCACTACTGCACTTGAATTCTTTAATCAAGGTCTATCCTTAGGAAACCCAAACCAGGTAGACATTGCACTTTAGCATGGGAATAATGATAAGTAACATTTGTTTAGCACTTACTAAATAGCAAACATTATCCTGAGTTTGTCATCAGCCAATGGGAAAGGTACTATTTTCACCTTGCTTTATAGATGGGAGAATTGAGGCACAAAGAGGTTAAGTAACTTTCCCAAGATCACAGAGCAAGTAATTGACAGAGTCTGCATTTGAACCCAGGTCTTTGTCTCTAAATTCTGTACTCTTTACTTGGTAGGCTGAAGGAAAAGATCAGGAATAGTGAAAGAGAGAGCGAGACGGAGGATGAGGATACCTAATAGAATAAGGATCTGGTAGGGATCACTTTGAGTTGGGTGGAAGGGAGGTAAAGGGAGTACATTCCTAATGGTGTCCTCATTTTATGAATTAAGTAGAGGGTTAGGTCATCTGCTCTGAGCTGATGAGCAGGGATGAAATTTTGAAGTGTCTAGACAGGTTGTAGGTTTTCATTGTAGGTATATCTTTATTGTCAGAGAACATAGCTGTCTCTAGACCAGCATTCTGATGTTCATGAATTTCAAAACCTTTTATTGTTTAGAATTGTTGTAGCTTATTGAAAACAAAGTTTGTAACTTACCAATATAGAAATAAGTATAGAACATGAACAGATAGTTCACATTAGAAGTGATGTATGTATTAGGATTTATGGGACAGGAAAAGGAAGAAGAAACCAGTAAATAAGACTTGACAGGGGACGGGCAACCCCTTTCAGTCCCCTCCCATGTGGGAGTTTTTCTGTCCTCTCTATAACTCCTGCTTTCTTATTAAAAAAAAAAAGAAAAAGAAAAAAAACAGACTTGACAGGGAATCATCAAAGATAGAAGGAATACTAAAATAGGGATTGCTCTAGAAGCCAGGGGATGGGGGTTATATAAAGAAGTAAGCAGTTATCATATGCAGGAGAATATGAATGATAAAGACCAGAGATGGGCTGCTTAATTGGCAGCTAGAAAGTTTGTGGTATTGGGAAGTGTCAGAAACTTGCAGGGGTTTGATAAAAAAGCTCAAGATAATGAAGACTTTTTTTCTCAATAAATTTAGTGATGAAGAAGGATTATTTATTTACTTTTCTAATCAGAGATCAGTAGGCCTCTAAGGTTAAAAACCAAAGAAAAAAGAGAACTTTAAACGGTGGACAAAGAGGGATGGTAGCAAAATCTCGAGTAGTGGATGAGATGGGATCTGGTATGTGAGAAAACAGCATACTTGGATAGGGTAAGAGCTATCTCTTTGGATGAAGGAGGGA
>NW_006971990.1:0-676 GCF_000164805.1 Carlito syrichta | reverse complement strand
GGTAATAGGAGTCCTCATATGCAGGAAACAGAACTGTCCATTACTAAGGAGATATAAGGAATCTGGCTTACAAGTGTCCTCAATCCCCAAAAAACTCCAGGATGTCTTGCTAAGGGCTAAACACGAATTTGGGTTTTTGAACCATAATCTAGGGAAGCGAAATTCTCACATACAGGCTACTGCACGGACTTTTCACAAGAAAGAATAAGGAATCTGGGTGACATGTGTTCTCAATCCCACAAAAAACTGCACAGATTCTTCCTAAGGTCCAAACAAGCATCAGAGTTTCGACACATGTATCTGACAAAGGAAGTATTCATATACAGGTAACTGCAGGGCTGTTGCTAAAAATAAGTAATCTGAGTTATACGAATCCTCAATCATGAAAACTAAAGGGCACCTTGCTGATGTCTAAAGAAGAATCAGGAATTCAAGGCATGAATATGTGTAATACCAGTCCTCATATACAGCAAACTACATGGCCTCTTGTTAAGAAAAAAGAAGAATTCTGTTTTACACGGTTCCTCTATCAAAAAATCTACATGGCGTCTTACTAGGGCCTAAAAAAAAATCAGGGTTTCAAAACAGTAAGCTAAGGAAAGAGAGTCCTCATATACAGGACACTACATGGCCTCTAACTAAGGATGAGTAGAGAATCTTTGTTTTACGAATCCTC
>NW_006971989.1:0-734 GCF_000164805.1 Carlito syrichta | reverse complement strand
GCAAGACAGCAGGCTAGCCAGCTGACTTAACTAACTGACTTAATGAAGTAACCAGCTGACTAGCACGTAGACTTAACTAGCTAGCTACCTAGATAGATAGGTGAACAGCCAGCTGACTTAATTAGCTGACACAACTAGACGCTGGATGGCTACCCAGCTGACTTAACTAGAAGCCTACTTACATAGCCCGCTGGGTTGCCAGCTGACTTAACTACGTAACTACCTACCTAACCTGCTGGCCAGAGAGCTGACTTATCAAGGTGACTTAAATAGCTAGCAAGCTGGCTAGCCAACTGACTTAACCACCTGGCTAACTAGTTGGCTTACATGTTATCTAACGTGCTAGCTAGCTTTCTTAATTATCTGACTTAACTCATTAAATAACAAGTTAGCTAGCTGACTCAACCAGCTTACTTAACTCTTTAGCTAACTAGCTAGCTATCTGACTCATCAGCTGACAACTCGTTAGCTAACTAGCTAGCTAGCCTACTCAACCAGTTGACTCAAGCCGTTTGCTAACTAGCTAGCTAGCTCACACAACCAGCTGACTTAACCATTCAGTTAACTATCTACCTGACTCAACCTTGTGACAACCCATTAGCTAACTAGAAAGCCAGCTTTCTCAACGAGCTGTCTAAGTAAGAAAGCTGACTTAACTAACTTACTTTACTAGCTGACTTAACTTCTTAGCTAGAGTTATTAACTGGCTGACTTACCTAGTTAGCTAGCTGACT
>NW_006971988.1:0-409 GCF_000164805.1 Carlito syrichta | reverse complement strand
AGAAGACATCATAAATATGTGAAAATATTCTAAACCCAATATCCCAATTTCCACCAGCCTGACCACAGGAAATTTTGGTATTTTGGGGTAACCTCAAGCAAGGGATTTTGTTGCAAAATGCCAGTTGTTACCTGGGGAACTGGATCATGGCCGAAGATGTTGATAAGAAACAAACGAAATTTTGGGTTCAGATACTCATTTACAACTATCGAAAGGACCGGAATCTTCTTGGATCTGTAATAAGAGATTTTAGGTATCCACCTAGCAAGTGGCTCTGAAAAATGGAAGGACCTACAAACCCAGATTCCTCATTTACCTTATCAAGAGGTCATACAGATTTTGACGATTGAGGACCCCTGAACCCACATTCTCTTCTTGTTCTCAGCAAGATGCCCTGATTTTACCTGGG
>NW_006971987.1:0-868 GCF_000164805.1 Carlito syrichta | reverse complement strand
TCTCTTTCACCCCTTTCAAGATAAATAAACAACAAAAAACTGCTTGACAAATTGAACTAAGAAGTACTTATCTATATAAAAGTATTAAATTAGATCTCTGTTCAAATCTCATATATTTCCTTACCACCAGCTGCATTAAGGACATGCATTTTATATAGAATACTTTAAAATCATAGTTTTTTAAAAAATATAGACTAGACATAAGGATGATACTGTAAGCAAGTCACAAAAACATAACTATAAAAGAAAATATCTATGAACCTTAATCTGTAATATTAGGAACTTCTCTTCCTTTATCGACACCTTCAAAAAAGTGAAAGAGCATTTACAAACCAAGATATGATATCCGAGTCAGAAAACCTATAAATAGTATAAGTAAAAACTCATGCAAAATATTCTAAAATATTTTAAGAATCCAAGAAAAATGAGCTAATGATATGATAAGGCCTCCCACAAAAAAGAAAATAGATACAATGACTAAAAATAAGAGATGCAATTAATGACCAGATTAATGCACAGAAAGGTCAAAATTAGATGTTATTTTTACCTCTTCAATCAATAAATGTTAAAATACCTGACAATATCCCGTGTTCGAGAACATGTGGAACATAGGAGTTTTTTATGTATTGTCTGTAGGATTGTGTATTGGTACTACCAATTTTAAAAACAATCTGCTGTCTTAAGAAGCTGTAATCACAGATCTCAAAATCTACTAATTCCATTTCAAGGTACGTTCCCAGGAGAAAATCTTGCCAAGGAGAAGCCACAGCACCTGCAGGAGAGACCGATGCCGCCACCTTCGAGGAGTCCATCCTTCGCGCAGTCGCTCAGCCTCTCTGGCTCTTTTGGCCCTGGCTTCCCAACCAGG
>NW_006971986.1:0-4458 GCF_000164805.1 Carlito syrichta | reverse complement strand
ATTACACCTTGCTACCTGAGTCAGGTTTCTGCAAAGAAGTTACCAACTATTTACCGTTGGCCCTGGGCTGCAAGGTTTCCAGGGACATGAGATTTTCAGCATTAACCTGAGTCAGTCCCAGGAAAGCCAAGAAGGTTGATGAGCCTAAGTCTCTCAGTCAAGAGACAGGGAAGGCTCTGTTACTTTGTTCCCTAGTACTGTGCTTGGCATGGATTCTCATTCCAGGCTCGTTTCTGTTTCCTGTGTCTCAAAGTACAAGGAGGGCTTAGACTGTGCTTGGGATTGTTTGCCTTTGTATCTGCACCCTCTTCCACAGTACCTGACACTGAATTCATATCAGTGGCACAAAAGAACAAATGGATGCTGGCATAATGATCAATACCCTTGAGTGTTACAAAACAGCATCAGAATATGCAAGGCAAATTTCAAATAAGTTGCTCATTTAAATATATCTTTTAAAAAGGATACGATGACAAAACATAATTTCACCTGTGTGTATGTGCATGTGTGTGTATGTGAGGACACATGCATGCGTGTGTGTGTGTGTGTGTAGTGTTTCCTTTGGCCATCTTCTCTACAGAGACCATTTAGGGATTCCTCCATCTCCTCATAACCCTCCACAACTGTTCAATTCTCTATATCCATTTTATTTTGCTTCACAAAAGTTTAACTTTTGCCATTTGTTTTAGTTTCCTAAAATTTTGGAATTTTTTCAACTTTATTGAATAAATTTGGATTCTAAAAATAATGCATTAAAAAAGGTAACCATTTATTACTAATAAAAAATGATTTTCCTCTTGATGTAGGAATTGCTTATCTCGGTACCATGTACAGAAACACGTTCCATTCTCTAAATATTTATTAATGAGATTTTTATTGGCAAGCATAACATCTAAATATATATTTCTTAGGGATCCTTTTTGTTCCATTTATAAAATTGCTAGGAGAAAGTGAGAGCAACTCTTATTTCATACGATGAGGATAAATTTAACAACAGTGGTAAAAGGTTGTGTGGCTGTTGCCCTTGCTGTAAAGTGATAGATTTGGTTCTTCCATGTTTTGTGTGGTGCTAATGTTTAAAATATTTATCTGAGTTAGGCACATGGTGGCTCATGTCTGTAATCTCAGCATTTTGGGAGGCCGAAGCAAGATAATTACCTGAGTCCAGGAGTTCAAACCCAGCCCTGGCAACTTGGTGAGACCTTTTCTCTGCAAAATAAATAAAAAAATTAGCTGGGTATGGTGGCACATGCCTGTAGTTACAGCTACTTGGAAGGCTAAGGTAGAAGGATCTCTTGAGCCCAATAGATCGAGGCTGTGGTGGCCGTGAGCATGCCACTGCACTCCAGCCTGAGTGACAGAGTAAGACTCCAACTCAAAAATAAAATAAAATACTTACCAGAGAATATCTAAGAATATTCTGAGAATTGTTTCTGTCATCTTGTTTTATACTTTTGTTTTCTGGTTATCTTCTTTATATTTATTGTGTTTTGTTTGAGATTTTCTTTTTCCTTTCTTTTTAAAATCTGGATAGACTTTAATATTAACTTGTAAGACAAACATTTTCTGCAATAGAGTTCTAGCTATAATAGTCCTAAACAATAGGATCCCTATTCTTGGTTCACAGCAAATGAAGACTGGTGTACACGGCCCACAGTCTGTCTCAGAAAGCATTGGTGGGAGCCAAGGGCACACAAATACATGTGGATGCTTTCTTCTCACATATCAGGATGATCCCTTGGACTCCCCTATGGCTTTCCAGAATATTTTCCATTCCTAATTGTCACCCTGTCCTCATTTCAGCTATCCAACACAACCTTTGTGTTAGTTTATAGCCACAACATCCCCTGTATTATAGAGGAGCATATTGAACTCAAATATTTATGCAGTTTTCTGACTGCATGTAGCAGATTCATCCCAGTTTTTGGCTAAGAAAATGTGATCCAACATAATCTGGTGCCTTTCAGCATTTTATTTGGTAAGAAAGAATGGGTTTTCTCAAGAAATCTCCCAGAAGAGGTATACTTCAGTTCTGAGTATGTTGTTAGAATGCAAAATAAATGCCATCTCTTTGGGAGAGGGGAAGGTATTACTAAAAATGATAGGGGTTATCTTATTATTCACATTATGTCAGCTTTTCTCAAACTGAATGCTGCAATGCATGACTGTTTTCTACTTTCAAACAATTTGTTATCAGCAATATGTAAAGTACCAAAATTGTAGAATTATTTACCTTGAAACCAAATAAAGCTGTTTGCTCTTTGATGACATCCTTATTCACTTGAATTTGTTTGGCTTTATTGGATGGAGGAGAAAAGTTGTAGAGTGATGCCCAGCAGGCAGAGATCTTACTCTGGTGCACAGGCAAATACCTGGGAACTGTGTCACACCTATGAGCATCATCTATGTGTGACTCAGGGGAGCTCTTGCATTATGATATTTGTTTTTCAAAGACATGTTCAGCTCTTTCATTTCTCTCTAAGGTGAAAGAAGCAGTTCTAGGAAAGTCTCTTGATATCTGATTTGAAATGAAAACCTTTAAGCAAAACTAAAGAAAGTATATTACAAGATTTGCATTTGTGTAATAGTTTCCATGTACTTTATAAAACCAAATTATTTATAATAATGGAGGACGTTGTGAGAAGATAATGCACAATGGGTCCAAATCTAATGGTCTTTATTTTTAGCTTTGGAGAGTTTCTCTGTGTATCTCCAGTCAATAGAACCAGCAGCCCGGTTCTATCTTCTTAGGCTGCTATTACCTGAAGCATGCACACTCATTCATGGTGAGTGAGACTCAGCTGATCACAGGAAATGACTGCAAAATTGCTAAAAAGAAAGCCTAGAATTTACATTTATTGCCACAATCCACAAGCTGTATCATCTATATGCCCTTTATGGAGTGTTGATTTAAAACTAACAAACAAAATTCAACATTATACCAAGGAAACTAAAATGTAATAATTTATCAATGTATTCATAAGGAGTGATGTCACCAAGGTTTAGTGAAACTGACCACCTAAAAAATTGGTTTAAATTATTCATTCTCCTGGAAAATATGTTTTCAAGATGTATGCGGGAGTTTGTCTAACATTCAGTATTATTCAAATAGTCAATTTTTTCTTTAAAATTCACCCAGCAATTATTCTTGAACTGCCATATGGTATCTACCTAGTTCTTATCTTTAGCTGTTATTGAGAACTTTAATTATTCAACTTTTGGAATGTTTGTTTTTCATCTTTTTGGCCATAGGGACTATGTCTCTTACTCTCTGGAAATTTCTTATGTACCTAAAACAGTGTCTACACAGAGTGCAATTCTGGTAAATTGTAATTCTGCTTGCTACACTTTGCCCAGAAAGAGGAAAAGAATAGATTTTAAGATACGTGCTCATGGAACTCTTGGAGGTCACCTGTGGCTGACACCATCTGATGTTAAGTCCATTTTCCCACCTCCCTGATCAGACTCTGCATTCACCCTGGCAAAAGAAAGAGGTGCCTATATCACTGAGGACCTGGGTACATCAGAGGCTGCTGTTGCCAGGTGTGACAGAAAATTAACCTCCCTGAGACTTCCAGCATTGGTACTGTCTGACCCCTAGACTTAAAAAAATAATTCCCATCTTCTTCTAATGAGCGCCTTTTTCAGATTTTGAATTTGGAGGGTACCCTCATAGCCTCTCCCACATTTTCTATGGTGCGGGGGTCACTGAAGACCAAGTTTCCTTGCCCACCTTGTTTGAAATCATTCCATATCAGCTGGCTCTATGACTGTAACATGGTGAAAGCTTTCCAAGGAGGATTTCCTTTTGGCTGCCTGACATTGGAATGTCCTTCCTATATTTGAGAAATATCTCATCTTATAAGTATTGTTGGGAGAATGAGCCCACCTCCCCTACAGATGCTGAACCCATAAAAATGGGGCAGCTTTCAACCATTCAGATTCCTTCTTCCTTATCCCTTGGAGTCAGTTTCTGGGGGTGTGATGCTGGCTACCCCAGCCAGATGAACTGGTCTGGGCTTTGGGTCAAGAAATACAGAAGGATCATCAGTATGTTCTTCATGTAGGTAAGCAGGTGGTCCTGGAGATATCTGGAGTCCTGGGTTTAGCAGCAGTGGCAAACCCATCCTATCAGGGTGATTCTGGTCATTGGTCCCAGCTCCACCCATCAGCCATGTCTCTCCAGCTCTCTAGTGGTTCCCAGTGCTCTTCTGTAAATATCTTTTGAGCTTAAAGCAGCCAGAGTCAGTTTCTGTTGCTGGCAGCCAAAGGTCTTGTCTGACTGAATACAGTATGGTGTAGTAGCGAAAAGTTTTGGTGTGGAGTCTGATTTGGGGGTTCCCTGTTATCTGGTTCTCTGTCTGTGAGGTCTCAGGCATTAGCTTCCTTTTTGGGAAAATGAGGTAGTAATAGTAATCCTACTTCTATGGGATTTTCCATTAAATAATTAAATACATT
>NW_006971985.1:4616-6204 GCF_000164805.1 Carlito syrichta | reverse complement strand
ATTCAGCTAGCTAGCTAACTAGCCAGTTAGCTAGCTAGTTAGGTCAGCTGGCTAGAGAGCTAGATAGCTTGTTTGCTAGCTAGTTATGTAAGCTAAATAGCCAGCTAACTAATCAGCTAGCTAGTTAAGTCAGCTAGCAAATCAGCTAGTTACATAGCTATCTAGTTTCCTAGCAATACAGCTAGCTGGTAAGCTAATTAGTGGGCTCCCTCAATTTCCATCAGGTCAGCTAACTAGTTGGCTCCCTCACTTGCCTATGGTCAGCAAATTAGTTGGCTCACTCACCAGCAAACAGGTCAACTAACTTGTCGGCATGCTTGTAAGCAAACAGGACAGCTAAGTAGTCGTATGCTCACCAGCCGACTAGTTAAGTCAGCTCACCAGTTGGCTCACTCGCCGGCCAACTAGTTAAGGCATCTCGCCAGTTGGCTCACTCACCAGCCAACTAATTAAGTGGGTTCATCGATCAGCTCACTCACCGGACAACTTGTTAATTCTTCACTCGCCAGCCAACTAAATTCGGATGACCCTTTAGCTCACTTAACTGGTTGGCTGACTAGTTAAGTCAGCTGACAGTTCGGCTCACTAGCACGCCAACTAGATAAATCAACTCACCTGTCAGCTCACTTGCTGGCTGACTTGTTAAGTCACATAACAAGTATGCCAACTAGCCTGCCAACTAGATAAGTCACCTAACCAATTGGCCGACTAATCAACCAACTTGTAAGCTGAACAGTTTGCTCAGTTAACTAGTCGGCCAACAAGTTAGGTCAGCTAACTAGTCAGCCAACTAATCAGAAGACTAGTTGGGTCAGCAAACTAGCAGGCAACAAGTTAACCTTGTAGCTAGTGGGGCAACTAGTTAGTCAGCTAGTTAACACAGGTAACTAGTCAGCAGACAATTTGGCCGAATTGTTAAGGCAGCTAACAAGTAGGCCGAGTTGTCAGCCAACGTGTTAAACCAGCTAAGTAATCTGCCAATTCATCAGCCAAAAATTTAAGTCACCTTGCTAACACGTTAACCAACTTGCTAAGGCAGCTAGTTAAGTCATTTAACGAGTTAAAATAGTTAACTAGCTCATTAACCAACTCGTTAAGTCAACTAGGTATTTTGTTTTACAACTAGTTAAGATAGTTACCTAAGTCAGCTAGTCACTAGATAGCTAACTATTTAAGTCAGCTACTTATGTCTGCAACCTAACTAGTTAGCTAATTATTAAATCAGCTAGTTATTCAGCTAGTCAAATAGTTAGCTAACTATTTAATTCAGGTAGTTAAGTCAGCTAGCTAACTAGTTAAGTCAGCCAGTTAAGTCAACTAGCTAAATAGTTAAATCAGCTACCTAAGTAAAGTAGTTAAGTCAGCTTTTTAAATTAAACAGCTGGTTAAGACAGTTAGCTAGCAAGTTAACTAACGAGTTAAGTCAGCTGGTTGTGTCAGCTAGCTAGCTCGTTAGCTAACAAGTTAAGACAGATGATTAAGCCACCTAACTAGCACGTTGTATAACAAGTAAGCTAACTTTTTAGCTAGCTGGTTAAGTCAGCAAGTTATTCTAGACAGCTAACTATTTAAGTCAGCTTGTTAGCTA
>NW_006971985.1:0-4200 GCF_000164805.1 Carlito syrichta | reverse complement strand
CAGCAGGCTAGCTGTTCAATGCACCTAGTTAATTCAGCTGGCTAGCCTGCTAGCTAGGTATTTGGCAAGATAGTTAAGTGAGCCGGCTAGCAAGCTTGCAAACTTAAGTCAGCTACATAAGTCAGCTGGCTAGCCAGCTGACTAACCGGTTAACACAGCTAGATAAATCAGATGGCAACCAGCTGGCTAGCTATTTAAGTCAACTCATTATGTCAGTTGGATATCCAACTGGTTCGGTAGTTAAAAAGCTAGTAAAGTAAGATGGCTAGCCATCTGGCTAGCTAGTTATTTCAGCTGGTTAAGGCAGCTGGATAACTAGGTTGGTAGCTGGTTAAGTCAGCTAGTAAGTCAGCTTGCTAGTTAGTTAAGTCAGGAAGTTTAGTCAGCTGACTTGCCAGGTGGCTAGCCGGGTAGCTAGCTAGTTAAGTCAACTGACTAGAGAGTGAGCTAGCTAGTTAAGTAACCTGGTTAAATCAGCTCACAAGCCAGCTGGTTAGATAGGTAGCTAGGCAGGTAAGTCAGCTGGGAAGCCGACGGGCTACGTAGGTAGCTAGCTAGTTAAGTCAGCTGGCTATCCAGCTGGCTAGTTAGGTAGCTAGGCAATTAGGTCAGCCTGCTAGCCAGTTGGCTAGCTAGTTAAGTCACCTAGTTAAGTCACCTGGCAAGACAGCTTGCTAGCTAGCTAATTAAGTGACCTGGCTAGACATCTGGCTAGCTACATAAATCAACTAATTAATTCAGCTGGCTAGCCACCTGGGTAGCTATATAGCAAAATAGATAATTCAGCTGACTAGCAAGCAGGCCAGCTATTTACGTCAGCTACTTAAGTCAGCTGGGTAGTCAACTGGTTAGCTAGGTAGCAAGCTAGTTAATTCAGTTGGCGAGCTAGCTGGCTACCTAATTAACTCAGCTAGTTAAGTCAACTGGCTAGGAAGATATCTAGCTAGGTAGAGAGTTAATTAAGTCAGTTTGCTAGCCAGCTGGCTAACTAGTTAAGTCAGCTAGCAGCCTAGAGAGGTATAGAGCTAGTGAAGTCAGCTGGTATCCAGGTGGATAACTAGCTAAGCCAGCTAATTTAGTCACCTGGCTGGCTTGCTGCTAGTTCATCA
Organism: Carlito syrichta; assembly: GCF_000164805.1. Classification (NCBI taxonomy): domain Eukaryota; kingdom Metazoa; phylum Chordata; class Mammalia; order Primates; family Tarsiidae; genus Carlito; species Carlito syrichta. The sequence continues at coordinate 3,091 of NW_006971985.1, read as the reverse complement.
ATCAACTAGTTAAGTCAGCTGGATAACCAGCTGCCTAGTTAGTTAAGTCACCCCGTTAAGTCAGTTGGCTACCCAGCTCGCTAGCTAGATAAAAAGCTAGTTAAGTCAGATGGCTAGACAGCTGGCTAGTTAGTTATTTCAGCTAGTTAATTCAGCTGGCTAGCTAGACAGCTAGCTAGCTAATTCAGCTAGTTATGTCAGCTAGCAGACTAGTTAAGTCAGCTAGATAAGTCAGCTAGCAAGCTAGATGGCTAGGTAGGTATCTAGCTAGTTATCAACTAGTAAAGTGAGCTAGCTATCTAGGTAGCTAGCTAGTTAAGTCAGCTAGTTCTGTCAGCTGGATATCTAGTTAAGTCAACTAGTTAAGGAAGCTGGCTAGAAATCTGGCTAGCTAATTAAGTCAGCTAGTTAAGTCAGCTTGCTAGCCAGCTGGATACATAGTTAACTAGATAGTTAAGTCAGCTGGTAAGCATTGGGAAATGTATGTAGCTAACTATTTAAGTAAACTGGCTAGCCACCTGGTTAGCTAGTGAGGTGGGCTAGTTAATGCAGCTGGCTAGCCAGCTGGCTAATGAGTCCAGTAACCTCATTGAGTCAGCTGGCTAGCTAGTTAAAGCAAGTATTTAATTTAGCTTGATAGCCAGCTGGCTAGCTGGGTAGCAAGCTAGTTAAATCAGTTGGCTAACCAGCTGGCTAGCTAGTTACATCATTAGTTAATTCAGCTGGCTTCCCAACTGGCTAGCTAGGTAGATAGCTAATTGAGTCCGCTGGCTAGCCAACTGGCTAGCTGGTTAAATCAGTGAGTTAATTCAGTTGGTCAGCCAGCTGACTAGATAGATAAGTAAGATAGTTAAGTCAGCTGGCTAGCCAGCTGGCTAACTGGCTAAGTCAGCTAGTTAAGTCAGCTGGCCATCCAGCTATCTAGTTAAGTAGCTAGCTACTTCAATCATCTAATTAAGTCAGCTGGCTAGCGACGAAGCTAGCTAGATAATTCAGCTAGATAAGTCAGCCGGCTAGCTAGTTAGTACAGTTTGTTAAGTCAGCTGGCTAGCCAGCTGCCTATCAGGGTAACTATCTACTTAAGTCAGCTTGCTACCCAGTTGGCTAGATAGTTAAGTCACCTAGTTAAGTCAGTTCACTGGCCAGCAGGTTAGCTAGCTAGTTAAGTAGTTAAGTCAGCTGGAAAACCAGCAGGCTATGTAGGTAGGTAGCTATTTAAGTCAGTTGTCTAGCATTTAGGCTATCTAGTTATGCCAGGTAGTTAAGTCAACTGGCTATCCAGCTGTCTAGCTAGTTAGATACGTAGTCAAATCTGCTAGCTAACCATCTGGCTACATCATTAAATCAGCAATTAAATCAGCAGGCTAGGCTGCTGGTTAGCTTGGTAGCTAGGTAATTAAGTCAGGTGGTTAAACAGCTGGCCAACTCATTAAGTCATCTATTTAGTCAGCTGGCTAGCCAGCTGGCTAGCTAGTTAGGTCAGCACGTTAATCCAGTTGTCTAGCCAACTGGCTAGATAGTTACAAAGCTATTTACGTCAGATGGGCAGCCAGCTGGCTCGCAAGTTATTTCAGCTGGCAACCTAGGAAGCTAGCTAGTTAAGTCAGCTAGATATGTCAGCTGGCTAGCTAATTACGTCAGCTAGTTAATTCAGCTAGGTAGTCAGCTTGCTAGCTAAGTAGCTAGCTAGTTATGTTAGCTGTCTAGCAAGCTGCCTAGCTAGTTAAGTCACCTAGTTAAGTCAGTGGACTAGCCAGCTGGTTAGGTAGGTAACTTGCTAGTTAAGTCAGCTGGCTAGACAGCTGGCTAGCTAGATAACTCACCTAGATAATTCAACTGGATAGCCATCTGGCTACGTATGTAGCAAGCTAGTTTATTCAACTGGCTAGAAAGCAGGGCAGCTAGTTACGACAACTAGTTAAGTTAGCTAGCTAGCAAGCTGGTTAGCTAAGTAGTTAGGTAGTTAAGTCAGCTAGCAAGACAGCGGAATACATAGGTAGCTAACTGATGAAGTAAGTTGGCTAGCCACCTGGTTATCTAGTGATGTAAACTAGTTAAGTGAGCTAGCCAGCCAGCAGGATAACGAGTTAAGTCAAGTAGTTGAGTCAGCTGGCTAGCCAACTGGCTAGTTGGTTAAATCAGCTAGTTAATTGAAGTGGCCAGCCCTCTGGCTAGCTAGGTAGCTATCGAGTTAAGTCAGCTGGCTGGCCAGCTGGCTAGATGGTTGTCAGCTAGTTAAGTCAGCTGGTTAGGCAGCTGTCTAGATAGGTAGCTAGATAATTAAGTCAGCTGGCTAACTGTCTTGCTAGTTAGTTAAGTCTGTAAGTTAAGTGAGCTTCTTAGATGACTGGCTCACTAGGTCGCTGGCTAGTTAAGCTAGCTGGCTAGCTGGATGGCTATCTAGTTAAGTCAGCTAGTTAAGATATCTGGTTAGCCGGCTGGCTAGCTAGGTGGCTGGCAACTTAAGCTGGCTTGTTAGCAGGTTGTTCAGGTAAGTGGCCAGCTAGTTATGACGGCTGGCTTTCCGGGTGACCAGCACGGTGGCTAGCTCGTCATGCTGGCTATCTATACCACTGTCCAAATAGCCTGTTGGCTATTTAAGTTCTCTGACTAGCCAGGTGGCCAGCCTGCTGGCTAGATTCCCAGCTGTTTAGCCAGCTAGTCAGTCAGGTAGCTATCTAGTTAAGAATGCTGGCTAGCCGATTAGACAACAAAGTAGCTAGCTAGTTAAGTCAGCTGGCTAACCAACTAGCCATTGAACTAGTCAGCTAGTTAAGTCAACTAACTATCCAGCTAGCTACTTAAGTGAGCTAGCAAGTCAGTTAACTATTCAGGTACCTAGTTAAGTCAGCTAGCCAGTCAGGTTGCTAGTCAGCTAGCCAGTTAAGTCAGCTAGCTATTCAGCTATCTAATCAGGTAGTTAAGTCAGCTAGCTATATAACTAGCCAATTAACTTGTTAGTTATGTCAGCTAGCTATAGAGCTAGAGAACTTGTTTGCTAGATAGTAATGCCAGCTAGATAGCCAGCTAGCTAGTCAGCTAGCTAGTTAAGTCAGCTAGCAAATCAGCTAGTTACTTAGCGAACTAGTTG
>NW_006971984.1:0-324 GCF_000164805.1 Carlito syrichta | reverse complement strand
AGTAAATGTGCATAAAGACAGTTGCATTCTTATACACCAACAACAAACAGGCAGAGGACCAAATAAAAAGCACAATCCCATTCATACTAGCTACCAAAAAATGAAATACCTTGGTATCTTCCTAATCATAGAAGTGAAAACAATGAAAACTACAAAACACTGGTCAAAGAAATCCAAGAAGACAAAAACAAATCGAAAAATATTCCATGCTCAGGGACAGGAAGAATCAACATTGTTAATATGTCCATCCTGCCAAAGGCAATCTGCAGATTCAATGCGTTCCCATTAAATTACCAACATCATTCTTCTCAGACCTAGCAATGA
>NW_006971983.1:0-740 GCF_000164805.1 Carlito syrichta | reverse complement strand
AATCTGGGTTACACGAGTCCTCAATCCCAAAAATCTGCAAGGCATCTTGGAAAGGGCTAAGAAGAATCATAGTTTCGAAGCAGGATCTATGTAATGAGAGTCGTAATATACAGGAAAATACATGGCTCCTTGCCAAAGAAGAAAAAGAATCGGGGTTATAGCAGTCCTCAGGCCTAAAAATCAACAGGCCATCTCCTGTTGACTAAACAAGTATCAGGGTTTAGAACCTGCAAGATAGATATTAGCCGTCATCATATACAGAATCTACATGTTCTCTTGCTAAGGAGAAATAAGAAACCTGTTTCACACGGTTCCTCCATCCCAATATCTACATGACATCTTGCTAAGGGTTAAAAAAGAATCAGGGTTTCCAAACAGGGTTCTCGGGAAAGGAATTCCTCATATACAGGATATTACATGGCCGCTCACTAAGGATGAATAAGTAATCTGTGATACACTAGTCCCCAATCCGAAAAATTCTCAGGGTGTCTTGCTAAAGGATGAACAAGAATCTGGGCTTCGTGCTCATCTCATGTTTCAGAGATATTTGGCTTGTTGGTATTATAAATCAGTCATTTCAGAACTCCAGCAACATTCTGGTCCTCTTGAGAGTTGTAATCGGGTATCTGGTAATACAAATCCCTTAGGTTCCTCGGGACAATCAAGGACAGATTCCCGGAAGAAAAGTATCATCTTGCCGTATTTAGATGTAACTTTGGTCTTAAGATGAACTTGGTAAT
>NW_006971982.1:2806-3652 GCF_000164805.1 Carlito syrichta | reverse complement strand
TCTGTTTTACTAAAATTTTTGCTGCCTCTTTGCTAGTAATTACTTGTTTGATGGTGGTGGTTATTTTAGAAATGAAATCCTCGTAATTTTTATCTGCCTTTTGCTTTATCTTAGACAAAGAAAGATTTTAAGTGGAATTAGCAAGAAACTTTCTGTACAAAGTCTAGAAAAGAATTTATTTTATCTTTGCTTACATTAACACCTTTATGTTTTAACACTTTAGACATGATTCAAATATAGGCTTGCCTTTCTTTGGAGCCACAGTTTCCCATAACTGTAAAAACACCACAATACAAAATATACAGTAATATCTCTACAAAAACTGAATCGCTCTTTATGGCAGTAACGAGTCGTGCAGTCCGTTGGCGACACTATACAACCAATCTGCTTGCCTATCAACCCGTGCACTCCAGGGGGGCTGCAGCACCCTGAGGCAAGGTCCGTCCTGAAACGAGATGAATGAACAAACGGGGAACATATATATACAATTACCAGAGTCAGGTCCCTGGGTTCGGGCGCCAAAGCTGTCGGAGTACCGGCTCCAACCTAGGAGGGAGGGATAGGACCCGCACCAGAGAGTCAAGATGGAGAGAAGAGACCACTTGGAGGCAGTTCTTCTAGGATCAGTCTGATCAGGACTGAGTCCAAATTTTTTTTCAGGCTCCTTCCAACTTATATACTATTTTCTAGACCTTCCAGCAGTGTGATAATTACTTGCTGGGGGAGTACAAATTCCATGATGTATATCACGATTTACAAACTATGCATCACAAGACCATCACGAGACTTGCAAGATCTAAGCAAACAATTCGAACTCCATGCTGCCTGCCGTGCTTCACAAAACTC
>NW_006971982.1:0-1426 GCF_000164805.1 Carlito syrichta | reverse complement strand
GGAGATCTTCCAGATGGGCCTTAGCAGGCCTCAGCCATGAAGCTATAGATGTTGGCTCCCAAAACCGGAATGTTGCTGGAGTCCTGAAATGACTGATTCATAATACCAACAAGCCAAATATCTCCGAAACATGAGACGAACTTGAAGTCTTGATTCTTGTTTATACCACAGCAAGACACCATGAGAATTTTTCGGATTCTGGACTTGTGTATCACAGATTCCATATTCGTCTTTACTGAGGGACCGTGTAATGACCTGTATATGAGGACTCCCTTTCCACAGAACCCTATTTAAAAACCCTGATTCTTGTTTTGCCATTAGCAAGATGTCATGTAGATATTGTGACGGAGGAATCGTGTAAAAGAGGTTTCTTAGATCTCCTTAGATGGAGATCATATAGATTCTGCATATGAGGACTGCTATTACCTTTGTTCGAATTTCTAAACCCTGATTTTTCTTTAGCCCACAGCAGATAGTTTGTAGATTTTAAGGACTGAGGACTACCATAACCCCAATTCTTTTTCTTCCTTGGAAAGGGGCTATGTTTTTTTCTGTATATTAGGATACTCATAAGATACACCCTGCTTCAAAACATTGATTCTTTTAGAACTTTCAAAAATGCTTTGTAGATTTTTGGGATTGAGGACTCATATAACCCAGATTAGTTAATCTTTCTTACCAAAAGGTCATGTAGTTGCCTGTAAATAAGGACTCCATTTTCCAGATTCATGCTTGAAAACACCATGATTCGTGTTTAGTCCATAGAAAGATGACCTTAAGCTTTTTTGGGATTGAGGACCTGAGTAACACAGATTCCTTATTCTTACTTAGCAATAGGCAGTGGAGTTTCCTGTATGTGAGGACTTCCATTACCCTGTTTCCTACTTCAAAAATCTGATTCGTGGTTACCACTTAGGAAGACGACCTGTAGTTTTGGGACTGAGGACTCATATAAGGAAGATTCCTTATATTTCCTGACCAATATGTTGGGTAGTTTCCTGTATATGACGACCTCCATTACCCAGCTTCCAGCTTCACTCTGCAGGATGCCCAGACAGTTCCTGGTGACCAAGAATTCCAGTTTTGTGAATATCAAGAGAAAGACGTCCATAATGTTCTCTGGGAACTGGAATCCAAGATTCCTGGTTCCCCTTTACAAAACATCCCCAAAATTGGAATATTCCAAACCTAAAGCCCAATTCCTACTTGCACACCGACAAGAAATTTCTGTACTTTGAGGTCACCTAAATCGAGGAATTTTGTACCAATATACCTTTTGATTCTCGGGAATATGATTATGGTCGTAGATGGTCCCAGGAAACAAAAGGATTTCTAGGGCCAAATCCTAGATTACAACTAACAAGAGGACCTGAAAGATCCTGAGGATCTATAATGACAGACTTAGCACATCCACGGAGCAAGTAGC
>NW_006971981.1:0-4219 GCF_000164805.1 Carlito syrichta | reverse complement strand
AGTTTCTCCCTGACAACTCTGCCTCACCACCCAGCTGGCTTGTGTTCAAGGAATGAAAACTCATTTGTCAGCCAACCCAACCCCAGGTATAAGGGTGAAGCCACTATGCATTAATTGCCTAACATACACCAAAGCCAAATATAAATCATCCTAGGGTCATTCATTCTTGGGATTTATCCACCGTTGGGAAAAAACTGGAAAACAGCTTGACTCAGAGCAGCACACGTGCATATGTATATATGTGTAATAAGAAAGGCCCTTCCCAGTAGACTTTAATGCCCTTACCTCTGAATCAAGTTTCTAGAAACACTGGGTAAAACTGAGAATTGGAGGTCTTGCCCAGAAGACTCATCAACCCATCCTGATATAATCAGAGGTTTGGGATTTTTTAGGAAAAGTATGTGCATTATTCAACTGTTTTTTTAACTTTTAATTTTTTTATTCTAAAGATGTAGGGTACAGTTCACGGTTAGGTATATAAATGTTCATTATGCAGGTGCCCTTGTTGATCAGGTATGCGCCCCTTCCCCAGGCAGAGTCCCACTACTGCCAATCTCACTTCCCCACCCACCTTCCCCACCTCCTGGCAGTTTCCTGCTACTGCCAATCCTTTTCTTATAGTATTACAATGATTGTTCAAGGTTGGTCACAAGTGAGAACATGTGATACTTGGTTCTTTGTTTTTGTGAAAGATCACTCAGTATTATAGATGCTAAGTTCATCCAGGTTGCTGTGAAGTTCATGATTTTGTCCCTCTTTATGGCTGTGTAATATTCCCTCATGTGTATGTACCACATTTTTTAATCCAGTCCTCTTTTGATGGGCAGGACGGTTAGTTCCATGTTCTTGCTACTGTAAACAATGCTGTGATGAACATACATGTGCAGGTATCTTTTTTACAGAGTGATTTGAGTTCTTCTGGGTATATTCTGAGTAGGAGAATTGTGGGATCATATGGAAGGTCGATTTTTAGATCTTTTAGGAATCGCCACACTGTCTTCCACAGAGGCTGTACTAATTTTCAATCCCACTAACAGTGTAGAAGTGTTCCCTTTTTGTCACATCCTCTCTAGCATCTGTTGTTTTTGAGTTATTGATAGTCATCTGGACTGGAGTTAGATGGTATCTCAGTGTTGTTCTAATTTGCATTTCTTTGATGACTAGTGAAGTTGAGCATTTTTTCATGTATCTGTTGGTTGCTCATATGTCTTCTTTTGAGAAATGTTTATTCATATCTTTTGCCCACTTTGTAATGGGGCTGTTTTTTTTTTCTTTTCAGCTCATTTGAGTTCATTGTAGATCCTAGATATTAGTCCTTTGTCAGACATACAGTTGGCAAATATTTTTCCCCAGTCTATGGACTGTCTCCTCACTCTCTTGATGGTTTCTTTGGCTTGGCAGAAGCCTGTCAGTTTGATGGGGTCCCATTTGTCTATCTTATCTCTTATGGCATGAGCACTTGGGACTCTGATCATAAATTGGATTGCCAGTTCCAGCTTCCATAAGGGTGTCTCCTGCATTTTCTAAGGTTCTTATAGTATGATGTTTTACATTTAGGTCTTTGATTCATTTAGAGTTGATTTTTGTGTATGGTGATAGGTAGGGATCTTGTTTTAATCATCTGCATGTGGTCAGCCAGTTTTTCCAGCACCATTTTCTGACTAGGCTGTTCTCTCCTCAGTTGTTGATGGTGGAGGATTTGTCAAAGATGAGTTGGTTGAGAAGTTGAGGTTTGCTCCTGGAATCTCTATCCTGTTCCATTGGTCTATATGCCTGTTATTGTACCAATACCAGGCTGTTTTGATTATTGTAATTTTGTAATAAAGTTTAAAGACTGGGAGTGTGATACCTCCTGCTTTGTTTTTTGCTTTTTTCTGGGGATTGTTTTGGTGATTCATGGTTGTTTATGTTTTCATATGTATTCCTGTATTGCTGTTTCCAGGTCTGAGAAAAATGCTGCTGGTAATTTAATGGGTATTCGATTAAATCTGTAGATTGCCTTGGGTAGGATGGACATCTTAACAATGTTAATACTTCCAATCCATGAGCATGGAATATTTTTCCATTTGTTTGTGTCATCTTTTATTTCTTTGAGCTGTGTTTTGCAATTTTCATTGTAAAGGTCTTTCACATCTCTTGTTATGAAGATGCCGAGATATCTGATTTTTTTCCCTGGCTATTGTGATGGGACTGTGCTTTTTATTTGGGTTTTTGTTTATTTATTGTTGGTGTAAAGAAATGTGAATGTCTTTTGCACATTGATTTTATAATTTTATACCCTGAGACTTTTCCAAAGTCCTTTATCAGTGCAAGGAGATTTTTGACAGATTTCCTTGTGTCACCAACTTTTTAAGCATTACTTGTGGCTATCCTTGATCCCTTACAGTCCTAGTTGGACATTGATAGATGAAATTCTGCCAGGGTGTTCAACAAATTGTGGTTCTCAGCTGGCAGAAGGACATGCCAGTGCCTCAGGAGGCACTGCTGCTTCCAAGAATTCAGGCAAAAGACATCTCAGGTCTGTGAGCTTGTTGAGGTGTCGTGTTGTCTCAGTCTGTAGGGCTTTTGCCAAATTGGGAGTAGGGAAGGGGGCAGGAGTCATAACAGAACAAAATTATGAACTTCACAGCAACCTTGCACTGGTAAAGGACTCTGGCAAAGTCTCAGGGTATAAAATTATAAAATGAATGTGCAAAACACATTAGAGACTATGATACTGATTGATGTTTCACAGAAACAAAGAACTGAGTAACATGTTCTCCCTCATAAGCGAACCTTTAACATTATCATAATACTAGAAGAAAAGGATTGGCAGTAGCAGGAAACTGCCAGGAAGAGGACAGGGAAGTGGGATTGGCAGTAGTGGGAATCTGCCTGGGAAAGGGGGGAGGGTCACACTTCATCAACAAGGGTACCTGCATAATGAACTTTTGTATACCTAACCCAGAATTGTACTCCACATCTTTAAACTTAAAATTTTTCTCAAGAGAGAGGAGGGGAAGCTAGGATGAGAGAGGGAAACTGATAGGAAGTGGAAATATTGAGAGAGAGACAAATTTGTTGTAGGGCCTCGTTAATTTAAAACTTGTGAAATACACTACTCAGGTTGGGGACAGCTGCCAGAAAGCGCACACTTGGTAATGAATTAATGTTGTGACTCCCTTTCCCTTGTCGCTGAGATCCCTGTCCTACGGGTTGCTGCTGACTTTGTAAAGAAGTTGCCAGTTCTCCTTATAGATAAGTTCTTTGATCTTCTAAAGTTCCAGGGCCCTGCAGTGTGCTTGCAACTCCCTGCTGGGTTCTCAGAATGTTTCCATGTGGTGCTGGGTCTCCGAGGACTTGCTTTGCCTGACACTTGAATGAAGGACCAAGGACCAGATAATTGGAACAGTGTCCTCTGCCCAGTTCACCCACCCTGTGCCTTCTTCACCAACCAAAAACTCCCTAAACAACAATTTCCAGAGGAGGAAACACTTGGTCCTGAAGTGGGAGGGGGGAAATTGCTGTGAAAATCAAGCACCACATAACCAGCACTTAAAAAACAAGGGTTGTTACTTTATTGATGACTCATGCTGCTTTATCACCAGTCCTGTTTCTTGCATACTCATCAGAAACCTGGTGATAAATCAATCTCTGGAAGCCAGAAGCTTCCAGGACCAGGCTGCTGCCTCCAGGCCCATCTTTCTGGACTCTGTGCTCCTGGAACCATTGCCTGATTAGTATACAGCCTGGCACTACTGTATCTCACTCAACAAGGTAGAATGACTACATCTGCATCTTGCGGCTGTGAAAATGACAATCAAGTCTTTTTGCTCAGCTGTGCCCCAGGTTACACACTGAGGGGCAGAGTCAGGGTGTGACCTCACCTGGACCTCTCTGCTGTGGTTGAGGACCTCCTGGTGATGTGTGCACTCCTGCTTCGGGGATTCTGGTGTGTGCACCTGGTGCTATCATTTAGAGGGACGCCAGGAACCCTGAATCAAGAGCAAGGCTTATGCTCAGATCCAGACCACCTGTGGTTGCTTTTCACTGAGGGATTGGGAGGACAATAGGATAGGATAGAATGCTGTTACCTTGTAATCATTTTACAATCTTTTTCCAGAAAAGAAAGCTGAAACTTAGAATGGTGAAGTCACTGACCTCAGGGCACACTTAAACAGAGCCCCATTCTCTAAATTTCTTCACTCATTAGCAATTTCTTTATGGTATGTGAAGAGGT
>NW_006971980.1:0-763 GCF_000164805.1 Carlito syrichta | reverse complement strand
AAAAGACGAATAAAATAATGACATGGGAGGGAATTTCATAGGTAAATTGACTGGTTAGCAGTGTAAAAACGCCAATCTGGGATGACCCCATTGAGCAGGTTTGCTGGACGAAAGCAGTTTAGTGTTTCCTCCCCTTGAAAGTTGACCCGTGGGACAGACGTGGGGTCGGTAATATCGGCAAGCTTGATATCTGCCAGGTGTCTTTCCATGCCTCTCGGTTATCGTGAGTCAAACGATGCACCTCTGCCCCCATGGAACGTTCTCTCTCTCCTGCTTTTCTCAACAATTTGTTTCTTAAAACACCAAATTTGAGCGTGATGGGTTTAATTTCCGTATTCATTGGTAGGATTGCCTTTTTGCAGCAACACACAATCAGCGACTTAAAAATGGGAAAAAATATCGTCTGAAAATTCTGAAAGCTAGAAGGTCAATATCATGGCATCCTCAGGGCCATACACCTTCTGAAGATGCTAGGGAAAGACAACTTTAGGCTTCTTTCCCAGCTGCTGGTTGTTCCTTGGTTTGCGGCTGTGCAATTCTGCAAAACTACCTGAAGTCAGTTGGAGCCAACCCGGCCAACTGGAGTTTGGGCAGAACGAGTTTGTTGACAGCACAGCTCCGTTTCACAGCTTGTGGCATGCTTCGTACGAACTCCCCTGAAAGGTGCACATGTGGTTCACTGGGTAGCATGAAGAGATAACTGTGTGTGCCTGAGCACTTTGCAGACCTCCTGTTTCCTTCTGCTGGTCACCTACAAACTTGC
>NW_006971979.1:0-701 GCF_000164805.1 Carlito syrichta | reverse complement strand
TCCGCACTCATGCACTATGGCAAAGACAGGTGTGAACTCATGAAACAGACTGACCCGAGTTAGGGTGGCAGTCTGGCATAGATTGATCAAGGATGTCTGGCAATGCCATCGCCACCCCAGGTTATGGTCACCCAGTATGCCTCCTTTGGGCAGGGGGAGGGCCCCTTCCTCTCCCAATCACTCCATCATCCCACGACCATGTGGACCTTTCCCTGGGGAGCCATGGGAGCCCATTTTGACACATGTTGGTGGTATCTTTTTTGTCTCCAGAGTCTTCATAGGCTAGGCTGGGGCATGGCAATATGATCGTGGCTTCTGGGGCCTCCTCCTGTGGGGTTGAGTTCATCCTCCCGCCTTGGCCCCCAAGCACCCTGGACTCTGGGGACCACCACGCCTGACTCGATTTTGGGGCCCTCTCATGGAGACAAGTTCTGCCCAAACTTCATGGGCTGGTCTCTGAACCTGGGACTCAGGTAGCCTCCTGCCTCAGCCTCCCAGGGCCCGGGTCTGGCGGCTGTGAGCCATGGTACCCAGCCTGTACTTGCACATGCTGTCGGTGGGGGTGATGCAAAGGCACACACTGGGATGGAGGCCACCACATCTCGTGTAGCTGGAACCGCATCGGCCACCACATGAGACTACAGTGCTTGCATTCTGTGGAGCAACGAGGTCTCGCTACTTGACCCAGGCTGGTCTCAAAC
>NW_006971978.1:0-3154 GCF_000164805.1 Carlito syrichta | reverse complement strand
TATTCAGCTAATTAAATAGTTAGCTAACTATTGCATTCAGGTAGTTAAGTCAGCTCAGCTAGCTAACAAGTTAAGTTGGCCAGTTAAGTCAGCTAGCTAAGTAGTTCAGTCACCTAGCTAAGTCAGCTAGTTAAGTCAGCTTTCTAATTTAGTCAGCTGTTTAAGACAGCTAGGTTGCTAGTTAGCTAATGGGTTAAGTCAGCTGGTTGAGTCAGCTAGCTAGCTAGTTAGCAAATGGGTTGAGTCAGCTGCTTGAGTAGGCTAGCTAGCTAGTTAGCTAATGAGTTAAGTCAGCTGGATGAGTCTGCTAGCTAGCTAGTTAGTTAAAGAGTTAAGTCAACTGGTTGAGTCAGCTAGATAGCTTATTCACTAGCGAGTTAAGTCAGATTAAGTCAACTAGCTAGCACACTAGATAATGAGTAAGCTAACTGGTTAGCTATCTGATTAAGTCAGCTAGCTAGCTGGGTAGCTAACTATTTAAGTCAGCTTGTATCCTAGATAGCTACCTGGTTAGGTACTATTTAAGTCAGCTGGCTAGCTAGGTAGCTAGTTAGTTAACTATTAAATCACTGGCTAGCTTGGTAACTAGCTAGTTAAGTCAGCTAGTTAAGTCAGCTAGGTAGCCAGCTTGCTAGATAGATAGCCAGCTAGTTAAATCAGTTGGCTAGGCAGCTGGATATCTGGTTAATTCAGCAGTTAATAAATCTGGGTAGCCAACTGGAAAGGTAGGTTGCTAGTTAGTTAAGTCAGCTAAGATAACTACCTTCCTAGCTCGTGATGTGAGCGAGTTAAGTCAACTGGCTAGCCAACTGACTAACTGGGTAAATCACTGAGTTTAGTCAGCTGTCTAGCCAGCTGAGTAGGTAGGTAGCTAGCTAGATAATTCAGCTTGCTAGCCAGCAGGCTAGCTGTTCAATACACCTAGTTAAGCCAGCTGGCTAGCCTACTGGCTAAGTATGTAGCCAGCTAGATAAGTTAGCTGGCTAGCCAGCTTGCTAGCTTGTCAGCTAGGTAAGTCAGCTGGCTAGCCACCTGGCTAGATAGGTAGCCAGTTAGTTAAGTCTTCTGGGTAGCCAGCTGAGTAGCTGGATAAGTCAGATGGTTAAGTCAGATGGCAACCAGCAGGCTAGGTAGTTAAGTCAAATCATTAAGTCAGTGGACTATACAGCTGGTTTGTTAGTCAAAAAGCTAGTTAATTTAGAAAGCAAGCCATCTGGCTAGCTAGTTATTTCAGCTAGTTAAGTCAGCTGACTGGCTAGGAAGCTAGCTAAATATATCAGCTAGTTATGTCAACTAGGTAGCTAGTTAAGTCAGCTAGTTAAGGCAGTTGGCTAGCTAGGTAACTAGAAAGGTAGCTAGATGGTTAAGACAGCTAGTTAAGGCAGCTGGCTAACTAGTAGCTAGCTGGTTAAGTAAGCTAGTTAAGTAAGCTTGCTAGCTAGTAAAGTCAGCGAGTTAAGCCAGCTGTCTAGACAGTTGCCTAGTTGAGAAGATAGCTAGTTAAGACAGCTGGCTAGCTAGTTAGATAGCTAGTTCAGTGACCTAGTTAAGTCAGCTCACTAGCCAGCTGGTTAGCTTGGTAGCTAGGTAGTTAAGTCAGTTGACAAGATGTTGGCCTACATACGTAGCTAGCTAGTTAAGTCAGCTGGCTATCCAGCTGGCTAGCTAGGTAGCTAGGCAGTTAGGTCAGCCTGGTGGACAGCTGGCTAGCAAGTTAAGTCACCTAGTTAAGTCAGTTGCCTAGACACCTGGCTAGCTAGATTGTTAGCTAGTTAAGTCAGACGTCTAGCCTGCTGGCTAGCTAGTTGAGTCACCTAGTTAAGTCAGCTGCCTAGCCAGTTGGCTAACAAGGTAGCGTGCTACTTAAATCAACTGGTTAGACTGCTGGCTAGTTAGTTAAGTCACCTAGTTAAGTCAGCTGGCTAGCCATCTAGCTAGCTATATAGCAAGCTTGTTAATTCAGCTGAATAGCAAGCAGGCCAGCTATTTAAGTCAGCTAGCTTAATCAGCAAACTAGCCAGCTGGCTAGCTAGATAGTGAGACAGTTAAGTCATTTGGCTAGACAACTGGCTAGCTAATTAAGTCAGCTCATTAAGTCAGCTGGCTAACCAGCTAGCTAGCAAGATTAAGAGATAGTTAAGTCAGATGGCTAGCCAGCTGGCTAACTAGTTAATTCAGCTAGTTGATTCATCTGGCTAGCCAGCTGGCTAGTTGGTTAAGTCAACTAATTAAGTCAGCTGGCTATCCAACTGGCTAGTTATGTAGCAAGCTAGTAAAGTCAGCTGCCTATCCAGCTGGCTAGCTAGTTAAGTCAGCTACTTAATTCAGCTAGCTTCCCAGCTTGCTAGCTAGTTAGCTAGCTAGTTAAGTCAGCTGGCTAGCCAGCAGGCTAGTTGGTTAAGTCAGCTAGTTAATTCAGCTGACCAGCCAGCTGGCTATCTAGTTGAGTCAGCTAGTTAAGTCAGCTGGATAGCCACCTGGATAGCTGGTTAAGTCAACTAGTTAATTCAGCTGGCCAGCCAGCTGTCTTGCTAGGTCGCTGCTAATTAAGTCAGCTGACTAGCTAGGTAGCTAGCTAGTTAAGTCAGGTAGCTTTGTCAGCTGGCGAGTTAGCTAAGTCTGTTAGTTAAGTCTGATTACTATCCAGATGTCTATCAGGGTAGCTATCTAGTTAAATCAGCTGGCTAGTCAGCTGGATAACTACTTAAATCACATAGTTAAGTCAGCTCACTGGCCAGCAGATTAGCTAGGTAGTTAGGTAGTTAAGTCAGCTGGCAAGCCAGTGGGCTATGTAGGTAGGTAGCTAGTTAAGTCACATGGCTAGATATCAGGCTATCTAGTTATGTCAGCTAGTTAAGTCAGCTGGCTAGCCAGCTGTCTAGGTAGGAGATAGCTAGTTAAGTGTGCTGGCTAGCCATCTGGCTGCTTAATTATGTCAGCTAGTTAAGTCAGCTGGCTAGCCTGCTGGCTAGCTAGGTATTTAGGCAATTAAGTCAGCTGTCTAGCCAGCTGGCCAATAGTTAATTCACCTAGTTTAGTCTGCTGGCTAACCAGCTCTATAGCTATTTAAGTCAGCATGTTGAGTCAGTTGTCTAGCTAGCTGGCTAGCTAGTTAAAAAGCTAGTTACATCAGATGGGCAGCCAACTGGCTCGG
>NW_006971977.1:0-483 GCF_000164805.1 Carlito syrichta | reverse complement strand
TGTTTTGCTATTAACAAGATGTCATGTAGATATTGTGACGGAGGAACCTTGTAAATGTGGTTTCTTAGTTCTCCTTAGCTAGAGATCATATATATTCTGCATATGAGGACTGCTATTACCTATGTTCCAGGTTCTAAATCCTGATTCTTGTTTAGCCCACAGCAGATGGCCTGTTGATTTTTAGGACTGAGGACTGCTATAACCCTGATTCTTTTTCTTCCTTGGCTTGGTGCTGTGTATTTTCCTGTATATTTTGACTCTCATTAGATACATCCTGCATCGAAATTCTGATTCCTTTTTAACACTTTCCAAGTTGCTCTGTAGATTTTTGGGATTGAGGACTCCTGTAACCCAGGTTACTTATTTTTCTTAGCAAAAGGTCATGTAGTTGCCTGTAAATAAGGAATCCATTTCTTATATTCATGTCCCGAAATCATCATGATTCTTGTTTATCCCATTTGCAAGATGAACTGAAATTTTTTT
>NW_006971976.1:0-328 GCF_000164805.1 Carlito syrichta | reverse complement strand
GTCTTACACGAAGACCAGTCACACAGTTACCCATTAACAGGAGGGCTAATCACAATGACACTTATTAGAAAGGGCACAGTCACTGGGCACAGGAGGGCTAATCACAATGACACTTATTAGAAAGGGCACAGTCACTCAATAACAGAGGGAAAGTAGCTCTCAAAGAGAGGAGAAGACAAAGTCAATGTGGTACCTATTACAGAAGAGGTCTAGTCACTGGGTTATTTTTCTTTTTAACATTTAAATATTTATTGTAAAATTGTGGGCGTACAATTCAGGGTTAGGTATAAAAGTATTTATTGTGCAGGTACCCTTTTTTATGATGTGT
>NW_006971975.1:0-381 GCF_000164805.1 Carlito syrichta | reverse complement strand
GTAATTCCAGCTACTCGGAAGCCTGAGGTGGAAGGATCACCGGAGCCCAGTGGGTCTTGGTTGCAGTGGCTGGGAGTGGCCACTACACTCCAGTCTGGACAATGAAGTGAGACTCCAACGCAAAAAAAGAAAGAAATTACACTGGGACACAATGCTCACATCTGGGCCAATCCTCATCGTTATGCAATATGTCCATGTAATGAACATGCATATACACCCTTGAATCTAAAAAAGAAGTAAAACAAAATAATAGAGAAACAAAAAACCAAAAACATCATGAAAAACAGACTACCTGGCAAGTAAATTTAAATCCAAAACTACGTAGGAAGACTTACAGGACATGGTCTAAGGTGTGTTCATAGGAAAATCCATAACCTCAAG
>NW_006971974.1:0-445 GCF_000164805.1 Carlito syrichta | reverse complement strand
GTTTGGAGGCAGGAAATGAGAAGATGTGGGTCAAAAAATGCAAACAAAGATAATATCTAGGTGGAACAAGTCAAAAGATCGAATGTAAAATTTGAGAACTGTCATTAAGAACAGTGTTTTCTGGAAAGGATTTTTGCTTAATGAGTAGATTATAGCTGCTCCTGCCATAGGGAAGAAAATAGTGAAATAATGTGAAATAATGGATGTATTAATTGGTTTTACTAGAATCAGCCTTTTTACTATATATATGTATCTTATAACATCATGGTGCATACACCAAATATACACAACAAAATTTACTTTTAAAGAGTGAGTAAGACAGTCATGAGGTAATGGAACTCAATTTTTGTGGAAACACAGTCATGAAATGCAAAATTGCACACTGATAAAATGACAGATTATAAAAATGTTTAGAGTTAAATTATAGCATTCTAAGGGCAAATTT
>NW_006971973.1:0-4858 GCF_000164805.1 Carlito syrichta | reverse complement strand
AAGTGTATGATGGTTTAGAAGAGAGCCCACCATCCTTGGCCTGGGAGCACCCATTTCTGATCCACATGTTTTGTACATTCCAGACCAAGGTTGGGCCCTTCTCAGACAAGCTGTCCTTCCTCTCACATGTCCAGGTGAGGGCTGGTGATACCCTCATGAAGAGATGCAGGGGGCACTGTTTCCATACTTACCTTTGAGTGCACCCACCACCCGTTCAAACACATCTCATTTCTTCTCAACACCATGGTAATGTGACTTAGGATGTTTAACATAGTTGGTCACGAACAGCTTTTACTCTACATGCTCAGAATTCAAGTTAACTTAGCATGTCAACCCATCTTCTAAGCAACTGATGACTTGGAAAAATAAATGTGATGTGTTCACTCATCCACCATGCACACATTTGAAGAGACAAAAGTTGGAATATAGATCAAGTCATATAGAGGTTTTGTAATTGAACCCCTGAGCAGCAAGGTCAAAGGTGGATATGTCAGCATCCCCATTCAGCTCTGGGCTCCCCCTTTATTCCCATCTTGCCAGAAATTTCTACCATTCTGGGAGAGCTCTCATTCTGGTCAACTTTTTCCTTTAATATTTTGTATCTTCTTTTTTATGATAATTCAGTATCCTTGTAGAAAATATTTATAAGCTCACACCTGAATTCCCAGCACTTTGGGAGGCTGAGGTGGGAAGAGTGTTTAAGCCCAGGTGGTTGAGGCCAGCCTGGGCAGCATAGTGAGACCTCATCTCTAGAAAAATGAAAACAGTAGCCAGATGTGGTGACACATTCCCATAGTCCCAACTACTCAAGAGGTTAAGGTGGGAGGATGATCTGAAGGAGGTCAGACTGGGGTGAGCCATGACAGTGCTACTACACTCCAGCCTGTGTGACTGAGTGAGACCCTGAAAAAGAAAAAAATCTGAAAGAAAACATTTCTAATCCCACCACTTGACTATACTCACTATCAATGCTCTGATGTTTCTCTTTCTAGATTTCTCCACAGTGGGCTTTTAATAATAAGTTAGCAACCTCCTGTAAATATGTACTATTCTGTTACCCATGTTTCTTATACTCTATCATGTACACATTCCCCATCTATGTGTATTCTTCTGCAACATGTTTTATCTAATTGGAGCATTTCTAACTCTGTTCTGATTTAAATAACACTGAAATGGACATCCTTGTGATCCATCTTCATGCACCCAGTAGGATTCTTCCCTGCTCTCTGGTGTCTCCCCCACCCCACCATCCACAGCCTGGAATAGTAAGCAGACCCACGTGGGACCAGGTGACTCAGGACCAGAGAACACAGAGGGTAGGAATGTTCCTCCTTTTCTGTTTCAAGTCTTGCCAACCATGACAGAGGACCTCACCTGCTACCTGGGGCCACAGGAAGAATTAGTGTTGGAACACAGGTACTGGTCCAGAAGGCAGATGGCAGCTCGGGCACTGTCACCACCTCTGCAGCTCCCAGTAGATTCTCAGAAATGTTTGAAGAATGAATTATTAAACTTACCAAAAATAAAAAGAACATGGACCACAGCAGAGCACTTCCTGAGCACCTACTGCATTTGAAGCATTATGGAGGACAGTGAAATATAGACTCTGGCTCCCGACCTCGAGAATTTCATATACTAGGGCCACACTTCCAACAGGGTGAGTTAAATTGAACCACACTGCCTTGAAGCACCAGGCTGAGAAAACTAGGAATGGGAATCGGAAGGCAGAAGGGAGCTTGTTCATTGGTGGTGTAGACTTGGGGAAGACAGGGTGAAGTGAGGTGTCATGAACAACTGGTATGAGAGAACAGGTTCATCTGTGGACAGGGAAGACAAGAACTTCTGATCATGATGGTGAGACAGATGTTCGACCAAAAACTTCCTCTCAGAGATTATAAATACTCATCAGTTTGGGATGGTACAGGTATGTTGCCTGAAGGCAAAATGACAAATTGCAACTCTCCTGCAAGTTGTTGTCTAGATCTTCTGTGTATCCTGCGAGCTTCTTGGGGGTTATTTATTTTATTTTATTTGGCATCTTACTGTCACTAAAACTGAAGTGTGGCAGTGGGATCATGGCTCACCAAAACCTTGACATCCTGAGCTCAGACAGTTCTCCCACCTCAGCCTCCCCAAATAGCTGGGACTACAAGCATGTGCCACCATGCCCAGAAATTTTTATTATAGAGATGAGGTCTCACTATGTTGCCCAGGCTGGTCTTGAACTCCTGGGCTCAAGTGATACTCCCATCTTGGCCTCCCAAAGTGCTGGGATTACAGGCATGAGCCACAATACACAGCCCATGGGGACATCTTATTATCTCACTTTTTCTCCAGCAATATTGGGGCTTTAACAAAGTGTTAAATATGTTTCAGACCAGGCTTCTGGGACACATAGGTAGTCCAGCTGGACTTGGGGCCTTTTTCCTACAACATTGTATGTTACTGTTTTCATATCTTATAGGGAAGGCTGTTAGGAATCCCACTATCTAGAAAATAGGTCTATTTCCTGCTCTTGTTCATCCATCACAGCTTTAGACAGCATTTGTTTCTTCCCCTCTTATGGGAGCTATCCTTAAGGTTCTGTGCTGGTGTGATGTTTTACAAATACCTGAGCCTCAAATGCATCCAAAGCCATCATGCCAGGAGAAAAAAAAATATGGCAGAGAATGTGCACCTTAGTGTAATTATGACTGGTTTGGCACAGAGATTTCAAGGAATGGAGTTCTTTCAGAAAGAGATGAGAGAAAGAAAGAAAAACAGTGTGCATGACACTTTTCCAAAGACCCTAAGTTGTTGATTTTGAGATGTCTTAATTTATTATTAAATCCCACTTGTCAAAGTAGCAGATTAAATACCACAAATATGCATAAACAGTAACACTTGGTTTGTGGCATGAATGATGATTTGCTCTGGGAACATTTGAGGAATGGCCTTTCTTGAGCAGACAGTGACATTGACACAATAGTGAAGGTGTCAGATAAGATGAATTAGCTGTTTTCTTCTCTAGGATGTTGTTGCTTTCTTGAAAAAGTTATTCATTTTTTTCCTGCATCCAAAGAGCTCACCTTTGAAGACCAGATATTTTGTGAGGTCTGAGAACAGTTATTTACTTGTTATCTATCAGGGGCATGTGAATTACATCATTAAAGGTTTTTAACATTCGTAGATGAGGAATATATAGCCTGTGGGAGAGTTAAAATATTATAAGGCCATTTAGGAGAATGTGAAGAGTGAACATGATTGTGGACTTGGATTCTGACTGAATAAGATGCAAGAATATTCAAAATTAATTTTCTTTGTGCTAGATCAAGATGGCTGCATGCATCTTTTAAACTCTGACATAAATTATTGGCATCTGAGAATAATGCAGATCAATATCATGAGGAGTTGTTGTCTCAGCAAGAGGAAAGAATGACTTTTGATTATTTGCTTTTTAGTATCATTTCTTTATTATTTCTTAGTATTTATATTTTCTGTCTCACATGAAACTCCACAAGGCTTGCAATGGCATGATCCCTTCTCAGTGCCTGGTTCATTGTGGACACCAGCCAACATTTGCACAACTGGATTCTAAACCTCTGTGTTTGCTACCTATTTTTCATTATTTCCCTCCTTAAAAGTAAAAAATATGAAAAACCCACAATAAAATTTGTCTATAAGAATACTTATACTAAATATTTTACTTACAAGTAAACAATTGAAAAAAATTAATCATAAAACTTTGAAAACCCATTCTTGAATTACTTTCTAAGATCACTGTTAAATTAATTCAACAAATTTATCTAGGGGATATATCATTTGTAAGCTCTCTAATTTTCCCCAATACAAGTAAGACTCTAAAACTGTGTGGAGTTAAGTGACAATTCTACTTACTTTTCCTGCTCATTAGTAAATAGAAAAAAAGACCTGACTAACTTGGAAAAAAAACTATATTCTATTTTCTTGATTTGAAGATATCTTTAATAATTATATGCACTATCAATTTTTTAATACACAAACTTTTTTTTTTTAGTCAGAGTCTTACTCTGTTGCCCAGGCTGGAGTGCAGTGGCATGCTCACTGGATGCTGCAGCCTCGACTTGCTGGGCTCAGGTGATCTTTCTGCCTCAGCCTTCCAAGCAGCTGGAACCACAGGCATGTGCCACCACACCAAGCTTACTTTTCATTTATTGTGGAGACAAGGTCTCACCATGTTGCCCAGGCTGGTCTTGAACCCGTGGGCTCAGGAAATCCCCTCACCTCAGCCTCCCAAAGTGCTTGGGAAATATGTTAAAAACTACTTTTATTGAGAGTCTATTTTATGCCAGATAATTTCCTAGAAATTTTGAAAATATATCTCACTTAATTCTTTAATATCAATAAAGCCGATATTAGTGTCACCATCTTACCCATGAGAAAATGGGGGTTCTTTAGAATGATGAAGCTGCCTGAGATTGCATAGCTGTCACCCAGGAACAGTCTCTAAACTTGCCATTTATCAATGTCTGGACACTGGTCTCCTGTACACTCACACCATGCATCTTAGTTACTTGCCACCTCTGTAATCCTAAATATTTACCTGCAGGCAGAAACAAACACTGAAAAAGGTCACGTGCCACTTTTAAATTATACTAGAGCAAAAGAAAGATCAGCATTCCAGTATCTGAAGTTTCTCTGATCTATCTCTGACAAAATTATGGGAAAATAAAATGGTTTAGCTTCAAAATTAGTACAGAAAGGAAAGGTACATTTGACACCATAAGAATACTGTTATTTTGCTATATTTTTTTAGTCAGAGCCTCACTGTCTCCCAAGCTAGAGCACAGTAGCACGATCACAGTCACTGCAGCCTCGACTTCCTGGGTTCAGATGATTG
>NW_006971972.1:0-774 GCF_000164805.1 Carlito syrichta | reverse complement strand
AGAGCCCACAAGACCCAGTCACCTCTTAAAGACCCCATTTCTGAATACTGTCACATTGGGGATTATGTTTCAAGGTTGTTTTTCAAGGAACAAACATTCACATCACATTATCCCATTGTAGAGATAAATCTTATTATTAGGTCAATTAATAGTTATTTCACATTTAAACCCTTAAAAATCTCAAGGGAGAAGGGGTCTATGAATGCATTCCTGGCTTGAGCTCCCTCATGATCCCCTCTCAGCACAACAAACAGAGTGGAATCTCTCCAAGGGCTCCTCCAGGCCAATATGAAAGCAATATGGAAGTGTGAAATTCCAGCCCTCAGAACACAGGGGAGAAAGTTGCTCCATCCAGTCTCACAGCAGGAATCACAGAGTAACTGGAATTCAGAAGTCACCAGCTTTTGTGTTGTATACTCTTCTGGCCTCTTGAGCATTTTAAATCAAATAATAGGAATTTGCATGTTGACCTTAGTCCTAAGAGAAAATTTTTTCAGAAGATGAAGTTAGTGATATGAAATTATTAAGAGTCAAAATCAGAGACAGAGAAATTTTAGATATAATATGAAAAAAATTGCATTTCTGAACTTGTGGAGAGAAAGCTGTTTTGGAGAACTCTGGCTAACTGAAAGTTTATTACTACCCCCATCTAACTGGTAATGCTGAAGCAGACATGGGAATCTTGTTATGCCTACAGAGAAAAGCTTGGGAGAGAGGGATGCCCTAAAAGACACTTTGGGATATTAGTGAGGAGCAGGGGAGTGGTAGTCACCC
>NW_006971971.1:0-351 GCF_000164805.1 Carlito syrichta | reverse complement strand
TAGAATCAAGTCATTAAACTAACAGAATCAATGAAGCACACTCTGAGACTTTTCGTTTAAGTCCAATGTCCTTTCAGTTCTTATTTCTAGCTTTCTTTTAAAGCTAGTAAATTAGTTTGAAGTTAGGGTCAGTTGCCCCTGGTCTGCTGTGAAGGACAGTTCAGATCACCCTATGTTCACCACTCTGGCCTATGTCTTTTTCAAACTTGTTTCTCCCGTTTTGGTGTTGTTACTTTGAATCGCCAGCAGGTGATTCTATCTCAGCTGCTCGCCCCAGTGGGGGTGGGACCAGACAGCAACCGACAGAGACTGGAGATGGATGCCTGCCTTAGGGCAGACGGCAGGAGACTT
>NW_006971970.1:0-794 GCF_000164805.1 Carlito syrichta | reverse complement strand
TATTCTGTAGTAAGTACTTTTCTCTCTTGCTGTCTTTAGAAGTTTTTCTTGTGCCTACTTTGTGTATAAGATTTACTATGTGTCTAGTGCCTGGTCTCATTTAATGTCTTGTGGGGTTTCTCTCTAGGTCTTGTGTTTTACTGGTGACATCTCTGGTGAGATGGAGAAAGTTTTCTTGGATACCTCCTGGAATACTTTCTCCATGTGTTCTTCATTTCCATTTCTTTTTCTCGATGCCGTTTTTCATTTTAATCTTTATATAATCGCACATCACTTGTAGGACTTGTTCTTTCTTTCTTTTTTTCAAAGATTTTTTTAATTTTAAAATTGTGGGGTACAGTTAAGGATTAGGTATACGAATATGCATCGTTCAGCCACCCTTGTTGATAAGGGGTGTCTCCCCATACCCAGACAGATATTGACTACTGTTAATCCCACCTCCCTTCCCCTCCCTAACCCCCATAGTTTCCCGCCATTGTCAATCTTTTTCTTATAGTATTATGATAGATGTTCAAGGTCCAGTATATGAGTGAGAACATGTGATACTCAAATCTTTGTTTCTGTGAGAGATCACTCAGTATTATAGACACTAGTTCCATCCACGTTGTTGCAAAATTCATGATTTTCTTCTTTTTATGACTGTGTAGTATTCCATTATGCATATGTACCACAATTTTTTAATCCAGTCCTCTTTTGATGGACAGCATGGTTGGTTCCAGGTTCTTGCTATTGTGAAATATACTGCGATAACATACGTGTGCAGTATCTTTAAGATAGAGTGATTTGAGTCCTTC
>NW_006971969.1:0-380 GCF_000164805.1 Carlito syrichta | reverse complement strand
TTTTCTGGATTTTGCTTGGAGTCAAGGTGGGGGCTTGCCATGTTGTCCAGCCTGTTCTCGCGCTCCTCGCCTACAGCCATCTTCATCTCTCAACCTCCATGAGCGCCAATGAAACAGTAATGAGTCGCCCGGTCATACCCGACCCCTAAAGGTTTAAGAGACACGCCCTCCCTTTCCCCAAGGTGGCCCCTGGGAGAAGCGTGCAGGCCCACACTGGGAAACAAGGTGGGATGAGTGGGGGGCACCCTGACAGAGGCACCCCTATGCACCAGGCACTCCTCCCATGAAGGACACAGAGGATCAATCTGGCCGCCCTCTCTGGGGTCCCAGGTTGTCGGAAGGGAATTGGCCTCGTGGTGGGGTCCTGAGAGTGGTGTGGA
>NW_006971968.1:0-385 GCF_000164805.1 Carlito syrichta | reverse complement strand
TAGCTATTTAAGTCACCTAGTTAAGTCATCTGGATATCCAGCTGTCTAGCTAGGTAGCTTACTATATAAGAAAGCTGTCTAGTCAGCTGGCTAGCTCGTTAAGTTACCTATTAAAGTTAGCTAGCAAGCCAGGTGGCTAGCTATATAGCAGGCTAGTTAATTCAGTTGTGTAGCAAGCAGACCAGCTATTTAATTTTGCTAGTTAAGTCAGCTGGCTACCCAGCTGTCTACCTAGGTACTGAACTTGTTAAGTCAGTTAGCTAGACAGCTGGCTAGCTAATTAAGTCAGCTAGTAAAGTCTGCTGACTAACCAGCTAGCTAGCTTGGTAGAGAGCTAGTTAAGTCAGCTGGGTAACCAGCTGGCTAACTAGTTAAGTCAGCTACT
>NW_006971967.1:0-728 GCF_000164805.1 Carlito syrichta | reverse complement strand
TATTTTAAGCGGCCAGCCATCTGGCTAGCTAGGTAGCCAGCTAGTTAATTCAGCTGGCTAACCAGTTATCTAGCTTGTTCCATCAGCTAATTAAGTCAACTGGCTAGCCCCCTGGCTAGGTAGGTAGCTAGCTAAATAAGTCATCTGTTTAGCCCACTTTCTAGCTAGTTAAATCAACTAGTTAAGAGAGCTGGCTAGCCGGCTGGCTAGCTTGTTGGCTAGCTAGTCAAGCTAGCTGGCTAGCCAGATGGCTATCTACTTAAGTCAGCTTGTTTAGTCAGCTGGTTTGCCGCCTGACTAGCTAGGTGACTTGCAAGTTCAGATGGCTCGTTAACAGGCTGGTAAGTTATGTGGTCATCTAGTTAAACTGGATGGCTAGCCGGCTGACCAACAGGGTAGCAGGCTAGTTAATCCGGCTGGCTATCAGGGTAGCAGGCTAGTTAATCCGGCTGCCTGCCGGCTGGCTATTTAATTCAACTAGCTAGCCACGTGGCCAGCCCTCTAGCTAGCTAGCTGGCTGCCTACGCAACTAGCCAGCCAGGTAGCTAGCTAGTTTAGCCAGCTGGCTAGCCGTTTAGACAACCAGGTAGCTAGCTAGTTTATTCAGCTGGCTAGTCAGTTAGCCAGTCAGCTAGTTAAGTCAACTAGCTAGCCAAGTAGCTAGTTAAAGTCAGCCTGCAAGTCAGTTAGCTATTCAGTTAGCTAGTTTAAGTCAGCTAGGTAGGCAG
>NW_006971966.1:0-393 GCF_000164805.1 Carlito syrichta | reverse complement strand
GGAATGGAATAGAATGGAGAGTAATGGAATGCAAGAGAATGGAGAGAAATCCAATTGAGAGGAATGTAATGTAATGTAATGGAGAGAAATGAAATGAAGAGGAATGGAAAAGGATGGGATGGATTCGAATGGGGAGGAATGGAATACAATGGCATGGAGTGCAATGGAATGGAAAGGAGAGGAATGGAGAGGAATGGAATGGTGTGGAAAGAAGAGGAATGAAATGGAAGGAATGCCATGGAGTAGAATGGAAGGGTATGGAGTGGAATAGAATGGAATGGAGAGGAATGGGAAGCAATGGAATGCAGAGGAATGGAAAGGAGAGGAAGGAATGGAATGGAATGGAATGGAGAGGAATGGAAAGAAATGAATGGAATGATGAGAAATGGAATG
>NW_006971965.1:0-398 GCF_000164805.1 Carlito syrichta | reverse complement strand
GCTCAATGGTAAGCAAGTCAGAGCTCATTCCTGTCCCATTTTCGAGATGGTAGCAGGATGTCTCTTTCATCTTTTGGGTGGGACTCTGCCTCAGGGCTACCTCCTCAGCCTTTGCTGTCAATGTCTGGCTAAGCCCTGCTGTTTTTGAGGCAAAGCCTGGGGCCCAGCAGTCTCTTCCATTACAGTGGTGAGGCAGAGTCTGTAAACAGCATTCTCTCCCTGTACCTTTGTTGCAGAAAAATTTTGGTTCATTAAATAAAAATGCTCAGCTTCTGTGGCCCAGGAAGAGCTAGGGACCAAGCAGAGCAGCTGCAGCACCAGCTGCTTTACCAGGAGATCCCTGGTCACTTGCACATGAGCACCCATTTAGTCAGTCTCTCCCAGCATCTCCTTCCCAG
>NW_006971964.1:0-1004 GCF_000164805.1 Carlito syrichta | reverse complement strand
CAGTTATCATTTCTTTGTGATGAGAACATTCAAAAGTCTCTCTTCGAGCGATTTTATAATAAGCCACACTGTTACCCATAGTCACCCTACCATGGACTAGGACCCAGAACTGATTCCTCCTATCTAATTGTGATTGTGCCCACTAACTAATCACTCTTGATCCTTTTCTCCCCCCAGCCTACCCCATTTCTGGGAACTACTCTTCTATTCTGCTTCTAGAATATCAATTGTTTAAAGATTCTACATATGAACGAGATCTTACAGTATTTGTCTGTCTGTGCCTGGCTTATTTTAGTTGACACGGCGTCCTCCAGATTCATCCATGTTGTTGCAAATGACAGGACTTCACTCTTTTTATATAAGCATAGGAGTGCAGCTATCTTTTTGACATACTCATTTTATTTCCTTTAGATGTATACCCAGTAGTGAAATTGCCAGATCATATGGTAGTTACATTTTGAATTTTTTGAGGAACTTCCATACCGTTTTCCATAATATTAGTTAACAATCCCACGTCCTTCTTCACATCCTCACTGACACTTGTTTTCTTCTGTCCTTTTTATAACAGTCACTCTAACCGAGGTTAAGGTGGTATCTCATTGTGGTTTTGATTTGCATTTCTTTGATGATTAAGGATATTGCATGTTTTTTCATATACTGTTTGGCCATTCATATGTCTTTTTTGAAAAAGTGTCAAAAAAAGAAGACAGTTGCCTATTTGTTAACTGGGTTATTGTTTATTTGCTATTGAATTGTTTAAGTTATTTATTTATATATTCTGGATATGAATCCTTAGTCAAATGTATAATTTCCATAGTATATTCAATATGACAGCTGCTATTTGTATTACATAAATAGAATTTGAAAACCTATTACATTATTATTTTTTTTAACCTGGAACTTTTGTTTCTAAAGTAGAAATGGCAGCTACTTTTAAGAGGTATTTCTTAGCATTAAATAAAGTATTTTTAAAATTTAATTAATCAATTTGATGAGTTAGGTCC
>NW_006971963.1:0-474 GCF_000164805.1 Carlito syrichta | reverse complement strand
ACAGATGCTGGCCTGAGCCTCCCTACCTTCAGCCACACCTGGGATGATATCAGCATTCAAGCAATAATAATAGCAATGGATTGGAGCTCTTTGAGTAAAGAGGATGCTATGAGTTCACACCGATAAAAATAAAGGAGTGAACGAATAAAAGAGAAGGAAAAGCTGCCCCTTGCAGTGAAATTCCAACTAATAAATGTATGAGGAACAAAGACATAAGGATGATGCCATTTAGCGACAATTCTGAAAACAGTAACTTGGGCAAGAATCATCAGTAAGTGGTAAATGTGGCAGGTGAAACTTTGGTCAACAGGTCATCTACCTAGTCTCAAAGTAGCTCTCTGCAAAACAGGAATTAATTGTGCTTTAATTAATTTAATAAAACAATTGTGTGCCATATAAACTAGCTTTTTTGCAGTTGCTGTAACAAACTAGCACACACTGAGTGGCTTAAAATGACACACACACACGTACCAT
>NW_006971962.1:0-3222 GCF_000164805.1 Carlito syrichta | reverse complement strand
GTGAGCCTTTGTCCAACTTTCTGAGCAGCCAGAACGACAGGCATGTGCCACCATGCCTGACTCCTTTGGGATGGAGGGTACAGACGAGGTCTTGCTGAGGTGCCTGGGTGGGTCACGGCCTGCAGACTTGGGCTGACCACTGGCCTCAGTCTCCCAAAGCACTGGGATGACAAGGTTGAGTCCCTGAGCCCGGTCTCAATCCTTTGTAGAAAATGAACCAGAAGGCCTGGTGTGGCAGTCCATGCCTGGAATTCCAGTGCTCTGGGAGGCTGAGGTGGGAGGACGGCTGGAGACCAGGAACCCAAGGCCAGCACGGACCACAAAGGGAGACCCTGTCTCTGCACCCATCAAAACTGGGGGTCTGGGATTGAGGTGCCCCTTGTGCCAACCACTCCAAAGGCTGACGCTGGAGAATCATCAGAGCCTGTGGTTTCGAAGCTGGCAGTGAGCAATGGTCCTGTCCCCAAGCCCCAGCCAGGTTCACAGAGTCTGATCTTGTCTCCAAAAACATCAGAATCATACACAGATTCTCAACTGCATGTGATGTGTTCCCAGGGTGACTGACTTTATAGCCAGGAAAAATGGGAATGGGGGCAAGAACTTTCCCGGGTGAGCAATACGTCCCTGGCCTTTCTTGGTGGAAGGTCCTCATTGCTGAGTCAGAGGGTCAGCCTGCCTAGACATGTTTCTCACCTCAGAGTGGAGAGTGGGCAGAAACCAGGCCTGGGAGCGTGGGAACATTCACACCAAGGTGGGAGCAGCCATTGGAGGGGTTTGGGGCTGGAAGTTGTCAAGCTTGGGGGACCCTAACATGTGGGGTTGGTGGGGAGGAAGGACTAAGCACAGAAGGTTTGCAAGAGAATGGATTTCTTTCTTTCTTTCTTTCTTTCTTTCCTTTTTCCTTCCTTCCCTCCTTTCTTTCCTTCCTTCTTTCCTTTCTTTCTTTCTTTTCTTTCCTCACTAGATTGCCCAAGCTGCTCTCAAACCTCCCAACTCAGACCATTCACTTGGCCTTGGCCTCCCAAACTACTGTGATCACAGGCTTTCAATTTGCTCGACATCCTGGTCTTCCTGCCTGGTCTTGAACTCTGTGATGGAGGCCATCCTTCTGCCGAGACCTTCCCTCACCCATGGTTTTCTGGGTTTTGCTTGGGGTCGAGATGGAGGCTTGCTATGGTTTCCAGCTTAGTCTCAAGCTCCTGAACTCTAGCCATCTTCCCTTCTCGGCCTCCCTGTGTGTGGAGGAGATAGGCTAGAGTCACCTGAACATTCCATTCCCCGAAAGTTTGAGAGTCATGTCCTCCAATTGCATGAGTTGGCCCCTGGGAAGAGTGAGTGGGACCACCCTGGGGAGCGAGGTGGGCAAAGGTCTGGGTGCCCTGGCGGAGACACGTCCCTGCTCAAGGCACTACCACAGTGCAGACTCGGCAGGTGACTCTGGCTCACCTCTCAGTGGTCCTGGGTTATCTGAAGGGAGTGGGTCTCTCAGTGTGGTCCTAGGAGGGGTGTGAAGGCTATGTGTAGGGGCTCATGCCTGTCATCCTGGCATTTTGGGAGGCCAAGGCAAGAGGATGGCCAGAGCCCCCATGTACTAGACCAGCATGGGCATCTTGGCGAGACCTCATCTCTAAAAGAAACCAACCAAATGAGCCAAGTGTGGTGGTGCACAACTGTCATTCTGGCACTTGGGATAGCCTGAGTCCAGATGGTGGAGACCCCGGTGACCAAGAGCAGGCCCCTGCACTATGGCTTGGATGACAGAGCAGGACTCCAACTCAGAATAATAATACCAACCACCACCTCCACAACCACAGGCTGGGCTCAGGGGCTAAGCCTGCCATCCTGGCCCTTTGAAGACTGAGGTGAGTGAACAACCTGAGTCTGTGGGTTCATGACCAGCCCGGGACACTGGGCTAGACCTCATATTGGCCATCAAAAATATATCCAAAGACTAGCCAGGCATGGTGGTGCAGGCTTCCGACTCCAAATAATAATAATCACCACCACTGCCACCCCCAACAACCCTGCCACCCAGCATGAGGAGTAAGCCTCAGGGATGGAGAGGAAAAGGCACTTTCACATCTTTTGTTCACAGGAGGTTTCAGACGTGACCACCGGGCATGTCCGTCCAGCATCTTTGGCAACCAGTCCCAGAAGACTTGCATCCACCTTCCACACCCATGCCCCATGGGAAAGACACATGTGAGCTCATGGAGCCATAGAGCACAGAGAGATCAAGGCAGTCCAGCAACACTGTGGCCAGCCCACGTTCTGGTATCCCTGTCTGCTACATTCGGGGGGAGGGCCCCTTCCTCTACTGATTACTCCATCATCCCCTGCCAACGTGGACCCTTCCCTGGGGAGCCAGGGAAGCCCATTGTGACACACGTGGGAGGCATCTCCATCGACCAGGCTGGTGTATGGTGACATGATCATGTATCCCAGGGCCTCGATTTGAAGGGCTCAGGTGGTACTCCTGCCTCAGCCCCCAAGCAGCTGGGACTATGGGGGCAACCACACATGACTTGGTTTTGGGGATCTCTTGCTGAGACGAAGTCTAGGCACCTCACCCAGACTGGTCTACAATCTTGGGGATCAGGCACCCTCCTGACTTGGCCTCCCACAGCATGAGACTAATGGCCATTAGCCACAGTGCCCAGCCAGGACTTGCACATGCTGTTGGCGGGGATGATGGAAAGGGTCACCCTGGAATGGAAACCACCTCATCCCATGTAGCTGGGACCGCAGGGACCACCATATGTGACTGAAGTGTTAGCATTCCAGGGAGCGATGAGGTCTCACTTCATAGCCCAGGCTTGAATTGAAATCTCGGGCTCCAGCAGTTCCTGTCTCACCTCCCTAAGTCACAGCCAGAATGACTGCTGATCCACAGTCTTTCAGGAACTCTATGCCCAAGGCTGGGTCCTCCTTCTGAAATGATCTCTATCTGTTCACGATGATTCCAACTCCATACACAAATGGATGCTCTACATTTTTATATTTTTGCTGTTTTTTCTTTTAGAATCTCACTCCTTCACCTAGGCTGGAGGGCAGTGTCTTCGTCCTGGCCACCGCAGCCTTGGCCAGTCAGACTCTGGTTAACCTTCCATGGCCTTCAGAGGAACCAGAACAAGAGGTGTGCGCCACCACACACAGCACATTTGGGGATGGATGGTAGAGACGACGGTCTCGTCAAGGTGCCCAGGTGGGTTTTGGCCCATG
>NW_006971961.1:0-432 GCF_000164805.1 Carlito syrichta | reverse complement strand
TTCATTGATTATTGCCTCATTGACTGACTCTTCTCCATAATGTGCACCTAGTGACACATTGTCTGTGAAAGATGGCCCTGGAACTGATTCTGATCCATAATGATTTTTGCAGTGGAAATACCTCCTTTGATATGTTTGTTCTTTGATATCCATTCTTTCAGTGTTGAGTGACTGACTGTCTTCAGTGATGGGTGCCACAGCTACTGGCCCTCCTCTGTGATGGTTTTCATAGTGACAGTCCTTTCACCATAATGAGTGCCTTAGTGAAAGTCTCACCTCTGTGTTTGTTGCCTTATTGACTGACCTTCCTTTGTGATCTGTGCCCCACTGACTGGTTGTCCTCTGTGATGGTTGTCCCAGTGACTGGACTAATTATTTGATGGGTGCCATTGTGATTAGTAGTCTTCTGTGATAGATACTCCAGTAACTGAC
>NW_006971960.1:0-12212 GCF_000164805.1 Carlito syrichta | reverse complement strand
AGTCTGCTTTCACTGATAAAGTACTTTGGCAAAGTCTTGGCGAACAAAATAAATGTGCAAAAGACAGTTGCATTCTTATACACCAACAACAAACAGGCAGAGGACCAAATAAAAAGCACTATCCCATTCATACTAGCTACCAAAAAATGAAATACCTTGGTATCTTCCTAATCATAGAAGTGAAAACAATGAAAACTACAAAACACTAGTCAAAGAAATCCAAGAAGACAAAAACAAATCGAAAAATATTCCATGCTCAGGGACAGGAAGAATCAACATTGTTAATATGTCCATCCTACCAAAGGCAATCTGCAGATTCAATGCAATACCCATTAAATTACCAACATCATTCTTCTCACACAATGCAGAATGCAGAATGACAATGCAGAAATTCTTGTGGAAACATAAATGACCATGAATAGCCAAAACAATCCTCAGCAAAAGAAACAAAGTGGGAAGTATTACACTTCTAGACTTCAAACTTTACTATAAGGCTACAATAATCAAAACAGCCTGCTATTGGTACAAGAATAGGCATATGAACCAATGGAACAGAATAGATATTCTGGAAGCAAAACCTCAATTTCTCAACCAACTCATCATCAACAAATCCTCCACCAATAACTACTGGGGAGAGGGGAACATATTCAGTAAATGGTGCTGGGAAAACTGGCTGACCACATGCAAATTTAAACAGGACCCCTACATATCCCATACACAAAAATAAACTCTAAGTGGATCAAAGACTTAAATGTAAAACCTCAAACTATAAGAACCTTAGAAAATGCAGGAGACACCCTTATGGAAATTGAAACTGGCAACCAATTCCTGATCAAACCTCCAACTGCCCATACCATAAGAGATAAGATAGACAAGGGGGACCTCATCAAACTGACAAGCTTCTGCAAAGTCAAAGAAACCTCCAACAGAGTGGGAAGACAGCCCACAGAATGGGAACAAATCTTTGCCAACTATATATCTGACAAATGCCTAACATCTAGGAATCTACAAGGAACTGAAATGTGCTGAAAGAAAAAACAAAAAACAAAAAACAAAACCCAGCCCCATTAAAAAGTGGGCAAAAGACATGAATAGACACTTCTCAAAAGAAGATATACGGTCCGACAATAGGCACATGAAAAAGTGCTCAGCCTCACTAATCATAAGAGAAATGCAAATCAAAATCACACTGAGATACCACCTAGCCCCAGTAAGAATGGCCATCATTAATAAAACAAACAACAACAGATGCTGGCGAGGATGTGGAGAGAAGAGAATATTTCTACACTGCTGGTGGGAATGCAGACTAGTGCAACCTCTTTAGAAAACAGTGTGTTGATTTCTAAAAGAACTAGACATTGACCTTCCATATGACCCAGCCATCCTCCTTCTGGGAATATACCCAAAGGAACTCAAATCATTCTGTAAAAAAGATACCTACAAGTGCGTTTTTTTTGCAGCATTACTCACAATAGCAAAAACATGGAACCAACTGTACTGCCCATCATAACTTGACCGGATTAAAAAAAATGTGGTACATATACACAATGGAATGTTATGCAGCCATAAAGAAAGACAAACATATGAACTTTACAGCAACATGTTTGAATTTCGAGTCTATCATACTCGGTGGACTATCACAGAAACAAAGAACAGAGTACCACATGTTCTCACTCATAAGTGGACCTGAACATTTACCATCATTCTATAAGAAAAGGATTGGCAGTAGTGGGATACTGCTGGGGCAGGAGGGGGGAGCACAACATCAACAAGGGCACCTGATCTCAAGCCAGGCAAAGTGGGGACCAAAGGGAGGCCCAAACCTTGCCTGTATGGTGACCACTTGTATGCCTCATCCTGAGTTGTACTCCATATCCTTAAAATAAAAAATCAAAATTATATTAAAATTATAAAAGAACAGAATTACAAGTTATGTCACAGAAGTTAAAATGATTGCAAGAGACTAGTATGAACAATTATACACTATAAAATCGAATGACATAAAAGAAATTGCTAAATGTTTGAACATATACTACGATCCGGACTGAATTGTGAAGAAATTAAAAATCTGAACAGATCTATAACTGTAAGGAGATTGAATCAGGAATCAAAAGCCTCCCACCAAAGAAAATCTCAGAACTACATAGTTTCACTGGAGAATTTTATCAAATATTTAAAGAATAATTAGTATCAATTCTTCTCAAACACTTCCAAAATACTGAAGAAGAGGAGACACTTCCAAATGTATTTTATGAAGCTAGCATTACCCTAATACCAAAGTCAGAGAAGGACACAAGAAAACAAAACCACACACCAGTATTTTTGTCAAATATTGATGCAAAAATTCTCAACAAAATACTATAAACTTAATTCAGCAATACATTGTGTGGCTTATACACAATGACCAAGTGGTAATTGTTCCTGAAATTCAAGGATAGTTCAACATACAAAAGTCAATGCAATATACAATATTAGGAAAAAGAAGGATAAAAATCACATGATCATCTCAATTGATGCAGTAAAAGCATTTTAAAAATTCAACACCTTTTCATAATAAAAACAAAATTCAATAGAGTAGGAATAGAAGAAAATTACCTCAACATAATAAAAGTAATTTATATTTTATTTAAAACCCACAGCTAGCATCATACTTAATGATGAAAAACTGAAAGAATTTCCTTTACAATCAGAAACAATGCAAGCATGCCTACTCTTGTCACTTCTATTCAACATTTATTGGAAATTCTAGACAGAGCAATTAGACAACAAAGAGAAATAAAAACATTCAATTTTGAGAGAAAAAATAAAATTATCTCTGTTTGTAGATTGTATAATCTTATATGTAGAAAACTTGAAGGATTGTACATACACACACATGCACACTCATAGACAAACTGTTAGAACTAATAAATTAATTCAACGAAGTTGCAATAATAAGTTGTATTTCTATACACTAAGAATGAAGTTCTGAAAAAAATTTTAATTCCATTTACAACAACATCAAAAAACCTAAAATTCTTATGAAAAAAACTAATCAAGGAAGCAAAAGACCTATACACTGAAAACTGCCAATGTTGCTGAAAATAATTAATGAAGACACAAATAAATGAAAAGATAACCCATGTTCTGAAATTGGAAGACAGTATTGTTAAAGTGGCCATAATTACTCAAAGAAATCTACAGATTCAGTGCTATCACTATAAAAACCTCACCGGCATTTTTGGTAGAAATGGAAAAAATGCTAAAATTCATTAGGAATCTCAAGAAATTTTAAATAGCCAAGCCAATCATGAGAAATAAATACAAAGCTGGAGTCCTCACACTTTGCAAGGTCAAAACACAGTATAAAACTACAATAATCAAAACAGCGTGATATTGGCACAACAACACATATGAGGGTCAATGAACCAGAACTGAAAGATCAGAAATAAGCTCTCACATATATGGTCAAACAATCCTCCACAAGGGTATCAAGACTACATAACGGGGAAGGGATAGTCTCTTCAATGTAGGGTGCTGGGAAGACTTGATATTCACATGTAAAATAATAAAGTTAGATCCTTACTTTATTTTACCTTCAGGCCTAAACTCTGACCTTTTCATTTGTCTCTGGCCTAAATTCCTATCTAGGGGGCTTGAGGAGTCACACCTTATAAACCACAAAGTCTCGTCAGAAGAGTTTTTATGAACTCTGTATAATGGAACTTACTTTCCAATCTGTGACATAACACCACATAACAGCTCAAGAAGGAACTCAAAAGCTGTCTTTTAGGGAGATCTGGATCTATTCAGAATCCTCTCCTCCGGACTCCCAGAGAAGCTAGACACTCCCGTCTACACTCATTCGGGGCTGCTACCCAGGAAGCATCATCTACATATCGAAAACCTTGGCTTCCTCAACCTGCACCTTCTCTCAACTCAACATTTCCTTTACTAATTGCAAAATTCCTTAGACAGAGCTTAACTCTGTCTACCAACTGCCAATCAGGAAATCGTTGAATACACTTATGACCGGCAGGCTCCCACTTGGCTATGTCTCACCTTCCCAGTCCAAACCAATGTGACCCTCACATGTATTCATTTATGGGGTCTTTTTTTTGTAACCTCTGTCTCCCTAAGATGTGTCTAACCAAGCTGCAATTCAACTATCTTGGTCAGAGCCTCTTGGGATGGTTCTCAGAGCCTCTTGGGATTGTTCTTGGAGCCTTAGTCACTCACATTTGACTCAGAGTAAATCTCTTCCAGCAGGTATTTGGTTTAGCTTGGAATTTTTCCATTGTCTACCTATATACAGAAAGAAAAAGGAAT
Source organism: Carlito syrichta (assembly GCF_000164805.1). Taxonomy (NCBI): domain Eukaryota; kingdom Metazoa; phylum Chordata; class Mammalia; order Primates; family Tarsiidae; genus Carlito; species Carlito syrichta. Next base: position 7,904 of record NW_006971960.1, on the reverse strand, counting down.
TTAAAATGAATTAAAGACCAAAATGTGAGTCTTGAAATTATCAAACTACTAGATTAAATACAGAGGGAAAACTTCACGACATTAGAGTTAGCAATGATTTCTTGAATTTCATGGATATCAAAAGCACAGGAATCAAAAGCAAAAATATACAAATGGGACTCTATCTTCAAACCTTCTGTGAGGCAAAAGAGATAAGAGAGTGAAAAAGTATATTATGGAATTGGAGAAAATATTTGCAAGCTATGAATCTGATAAGGGTTAATATCCAAAATATATAAAGCATTCCTGCAACTCAACAACACCAAAAATAAACAAACAAAAAAGTAATCCTATTTTTAAAATGGACAATAGTCCCGAATAGACATTTCTCCAAAGATGATAAAAAATGGCCAACACACATATGAAAAGATGTTCAATGTCACTAATCATCAAATAAATGCAAATCAAAGCCACAGTGAGATGTCACCTCACATCTCTTTAAATGACCATTACCAAAAAATTAAATAAATACCAGAAACAAAAATTGTTGACAAGTGTGTGGAGAAACTGGAATACTTGAAAACTCTTGATGGCAATATAAAATGGTGCAGCTACAGTAGAAGATTTTCAAAAAGTTAGGAACTGCAATATAATCCAGCAATGCCACTTCTGGATATATATCCAAAAAATTAATAGCAGGTTCTCAAAGAGATATTTGCACACCTGTGTTCAGGCAGCACTACGCGCAATAATCAAGAGTCAAAAGAACCCTGATATCTATTGAAAAGTTAACATGTAAACCACATATGGAATACACACACACTCACACACACATTCAATGGAATGCTATTCAGCTAAAAGAAAGAAGAAAATTTTATCACATGTGACAACATGGATAAGGCTTGAGGACCTTTTGATAAACGAAATAGGCCTGCCATAAAAAGAATAATGTTTCGTGATCATCTACGAAGCATCCAAAGTAGTTAAACACATAGAAACAGAGAGTAGCATGTGATTATCAGGGCTAAGGAAGAGGGGGAAATGGAACTTGTCCCATGGCTACAGAGTTTCTGCTTTGTGAGATGCAAAAGTTACAGAAATCTGTTGCACCATAATATGTATATAGTCAACACTACTGTATTGCATACCTTTAATTGTTAAAATGTTAAATTTTGTTATTTTTAGTCACAAAAAAGTAATGAAGAACTGATACATCCTGCAACATGGATGAACCTTGAAAACATTATGCTACCTAAAAGAAGTCAGTCCCCAAAGGCCGCCCATTGTTGACTCCATTCATATCAAATGTCCAGAATAAGGCAATGTATGGGGAGAGAGTAGACTAGTTGTCTAGCGGAAGCTTGTGGCTTTTATTTTGGGGGTGACAAAAATGTTCTAAAGTTAACCGTGGCAATGGTTGCACATATCTGTGAATATACCAAAAAACATTAAATTGTAAGTTTTATATGGGTAAAATATGTGGTGTATGAGTCATATCCCAATGAAGCTATTTTTAAAAGCAAGCTCTGTTGTCTTCTCCTTACCCTGGCGAAACACCTCAGCTTAGCGCAAGGCTGAACTGCAATCCTGCCTCCCAGTGAAGGAAACAGGGAGCCATCTCAACTTCAATTTTAGTCGGTCTAGTTACAACCTATTTTATCGCAGCTCTCTGATATCGTCACGCTATCATATTTCCCATTTCTTTACTTGCTGACTGGCTGTTGCAGTGGAAGTGACGCAGTGCCCCTGCTGCCTATATTCTACCCAGAATCAGAAATTCGGCTCCGACCTCTTTGGCCTTTGCTGCTCCTCAAACACTCCAAGGTCTTTCTCACTTCGCTGTGCTTAATATCACCTTCTCTTGGATTGCTTTTCCTTCAAACAGCCTCTAGGCTTTTTCTCATTTCACTCCTTTCATGAGGGTTAATGCCACCAACATACCTGCCTTTCAAAACTACTCTATCCATATGGTGCACTTTCGCCTCTTACAACTCTCTGATCCCTTTCCTATTTTATTCTCTTCATAGCACTTGTCCTTCTCTGGTATCACATAAAATATATAGTTTAATGTTTGTTCGCATCATTATAACGTAAATTCCAGGGGTCAGAGCTCCTGTCTTTCTTTTTCACCGAATCCACAGCAGAATACAGGCAATAGAACCTAGGATATAGCAAGTCCCCAGTGAAGGCTGAGTGAATGAATGTACTCTACTTTCCATGGGTCCTCATGGTTACAGCTTCCTGTATCATTCACAGTCTATTTTCTGTATCGCCGTGCACTGGGTTTCCAGGCACTCTGTGATAGGCAACAGGCCTCAATCAATGAACTTGCACAACGTCTGTTCATAAGGAACTTACTTAAGTTGCAGACCAAGTTGTCACACAAATAAAACATATATTTGGATTTGAGAAAATGAATTACATCATTCAGGGAACGTATACATTGCAATAGGAGAAGAAGAAGGAGTGTCGAGGAGCACCACTTGTCATGACAGGCAGCGAAGTAACTGGCAATATCGGCCAGCAGGGAAAGGCCAGGGGAGTGTGGCAGCCCAGAGGAAGGGCAGGAGCTTCACAGAAGGACGTGCTAGCTGAGTCCAAAGACTCAAGAAAGCGTCATGTGGATTTTCTACTAAAGAGGTCTTGGTTGACCCTGATAACAATCATTTTGATAGAATGGCGGGGAAGGATGCAAAGCAGCAGGTGGCTGGAGAGAGAATAAAGTGAGTAAGGGTTGGGAGGGGCGTGTGGACAACTCTATCATGGGTCTGAAGGATGTAGAAGATAGAGGGAAGAACTAAGAAGCAGACATGATGGTTGAGAGTGGTGGTGGTGATATGTTAAAGCTGGGACAGAAAACAGTAAGTATAAATGCTGCTGGAATAGAGCCAGTAGGATGGAGAATTGGCAGATAAAGGAGATATGGATAAACTAGCTGAGCCAATGGCTGAGCTAACAGAATACAGCGGGAATGGCTAGGCATGGAGGAGGATACGTGTTCCCCGAAGTGGGCACAGAGATAGGCGAGTGTTCTGGGGAATGAAGGCAGAAGTGAGAGGGAACAGGCACGGTCATCCAATTTACTTTGTTTTACCGTTGTACTCAGCACCACATGATGGACGTCTAACAAATGAATAAATGACTTATGCTTTCAGGCAGGGATGTCATTAAGAAGGAAACTAAAGCATAATCGGAAAAGTTTGAAATATGCTCTGTGGGGAATGAAAGAGAAAGTGACCCCAAAAGGTAGAGGTACCGTGTGGTGTTCCAATTGAGTTTGGCAGCTATGCCTTTGAAATGGACTTTTCAAACGCAGTTGTATGCGTTTTCCATCTGCAAAACAGGTGCTTGTGTAGAAGGAGAGCAAAGGACATTTTGGCGTATTGTGATGTAGAGTTCTCTTCCCAGAAGGTACCGTAGAAAGACACAGTTGTAGCGGATTATAGTTGCAGGAGATTGAGAAGGATTGATTGTGTCACAATAAGCCAATTCATTCATTGCAATGCAATCAAGCCAGACAGAGGGGAATGATGAGTGGTGGCTAGAGGAGCCGTGGTTCATAATAAGTGTGTTTGCGTGTGAAGCTGTAGTTGAACAGGCCAAAGTTCCAGCACACCTGGGACTTGGCGGTGGAGGTTGATGGCTGACAATCCTAAGACAGACAAGATCCGTGCAACCGAGAGACCACAGTATTGGAGGGGGTGTCTTCGTTGTCCTTCTCAACCCTAGTCTCAAGATACATGGCTTTCTCAACATGAATTGTGAGCGTGTCGCATGTACTCTGTTAAAAATAATCACTGAGGATTGATCAGTAATATAATTTATCCACCACTATGTACTAGACACAAACAGGATGATGATAGAACGTGGGTATAGGGAAAAAGCTCCAAAGTCTCCAGTAAAAGCAAGGGAGTGTGAGGAAGAAATACAAGGTCCCAGGGCTGGATGTTAAGAGCTTCAGGGGAGAGGAGTTGTTACGTGGGAGGAGGAATGATCTGGAACTGCACTGAGGATGGAGTGCCCTCACACCGGGAAGTACCAGGAAGCCCCCAACTCTGAGCAGCATTCGCTTGAGACTCCTGGAGCTGAACCAGGACGAGTCTCTGTTTAATAGAAGGTTCAGTGAAGTCAAGGTGCCGGGAAGTAGGAGTGAAGGGAGTTGATTTAAATGAAATGCTGTTCTCGAGCGGGCATTGTGGGAACACGGAGGAAGCATGGTTAAGGGAAAGGAGGGACAGAGCAGCTTACATTCTGAGCGGAGATGTACGACGAGAGATATGGGAGGCATGTGAGAGAATGCGACCGAAGAATTTCTTAGAACTGGTCTGCAGGCCTGAGAATAGGAAGAGGGACTCAGACCCCTTGAGGAGGAAGAAGCCTGGGGTAAAGGAGATTTTTCAGTTTCCAGGACCTTTACTACGGTTCTTCCAGAGGGAAGGATGAAGTCTATTCTGCCGAGGGGAGGCATGTTAACTCGGGCTCAATTATGCATCAGCCGCTTGAACACTGGAAGGTTTTCTGTGCTTGTTTGTGTGTGTCTGTGTTTCCCCACTCACCCAGATAAAGAGAAAATGCTTCCAAACTCTTACGTGGCTGCTGCAATTTCATGATAATTTTTAATAACTATTTATGGATACGTGTGAGAGAGACGGAGAGGCAGAGAGAGTTTGCAATAGCACAGTGCCTGGTATTTAATAAAAACTCACCAATTAGTTATGGTTGTTGTTATTCTTTCTTTCCTTTGTTCACTGAATTCTTGTCAATACTACATCAAACCTTTCTTTATTCTTACCATGCCCTAATGGGGTATATGTGAACATTTCTGGTGTGGTCACTGGCATGTTTGTTCCTATGAGCACATCTTGCCTATCTCAAAGGTTGATGTGGGTGAAACAATCAAAAGTTGAAGCTGTTTTTCCATTTATCTTATCCTAAACACAATTAAAACACAGCGAAGAGGAGCTCTCCGTCACCTCCTTTTGCCCTTATTGCCTTTCTGCTTTTCGTTATCATGGGCTGCACCACTGAAAGCAAACTGGCATGTTGTTGGCCAGCTCCAAATAGAACCGATGATTTAATAGCCAGTAACATGTTTCCCAAAATAGTAATTTCAGATCAAATAATTAGCATTCACTTGTTACACAAAATGTTCAATTTTGCCAAACTGGCAAACGCCTAAACATCTTTATAAAGAACAGAATTATGTTTAGAAATTCCACATATATGTAGTCTAATATCCAACCTTTGTGATTTAAACCAATGAGCCCTAGATAGCTACATAGTGTTATAATTGTATATTCAGACAGATCTCTTCTAACTTTTATTAAATAATTTAATCAGTAGCAATCAGAAAACAACCTATTTACCCAGTAACATTTATCAAGCCTTTCTGAGTCATATAACATTACTTTCTACCTTAAAGAAATCTATCTGAAAACATCACTCATAACTGAACAAATCAGCACTGGAGCAAAAACTAAAATTCTGATTCTTGGCCCCAGTATATTTGCATGATCTAACCTTGCCTCTTAAAAACCACCTACTTGATTACAAGTCAGGATTCGATGATACATTGACATGTTTTTCTGCTGTTGTTAGGACATTTGTTCGAATGACTGGTCTAAATAGTCCGTATTATGGCCTTTCCATAGTAACAGCTTCCTAGATATAAAGGATTGCCGTGAGAAAATGAAGACATATTTTCTTAAATTCTGTGTAAGTCCAGTCTTCCTTTTTCTATATCACTTACTGAAGTTGAGGCACATGAATACTTTCTATGACCTTTCTTTTGAATGGAAAATGAATTCCCCTACACTCAGCATATCAAATCCTGAGAGATTTTTCTAGGCAGACTTTGGCCACCTCAATTTCTGAAATGTTATACTGATTACTTCTTTAAGATATTGTTTGGCCCAAGGTCATGGAACATATGAGTTCACTCTGAGCATGCGACTCCCCAGGGTACAATGGTACACAACGTCTGCTCCGGAATGACATCTGAAAACTCATAAAAGCAGACTTTCATTAAAAGCAATATTATCCCCCTTTCTTGCATTCTAACAAACTTATGTATGGAAAATCAGGAGCCTGTAAGTGAGGACGTACAACGATATTTCTACAAAATTTCTCGGAAATATTATACTGTTTCATCATCATTACCACTGAAGTTTTTTCATTACTGTCAAGGATAATTTTATTTTGAAGTTGAGTTTTATATTTGCTTGCATATTTGGGGCTATAACCCTTTTGCTTTAATGCTTTTAACTACATTATTGTAATAGTAACTCTTTAAGGCCCTTCTAAATCCATCAGTTAATTGTAATCCAAATCAACATAAAGATGAATATTGCATATTGCCTCTATATTAATCATTGAAAGAAATAAATGTAAAATTAAAAGAATCATGCTAGTTAAAAATTTAAAATATCAGGCTACTAAACTCATCTGGGAAATTTATTATCAGAATTTTTTTTTTTGAGTTGGAGTCTCAAGTGTAGTATTAGAATATTTTAATCATTTTTTCATAATTGCCTAGAATAAACTGATGGAAATATAATATAGATTGTCTTTATTGAGTGATGGAGCCATAAGTTGCATGATCATAAAATTATAGTCTTAAGTATTTGAGACAGACAGCTCTCATAAGCTAATTTGCATTTTTAAAACTTGTGATCAAGATAGAACTAATATTTTTTGATACATTTTTTTCTTTCTTGGTTTGTTTTATTATGAGAACTTTTGCTATATGTGAAAGTGTCTTACATGAAGTATGCAATAAATAAATTAAATTGAATAAAACTAGCAAGAAGAAACCTAAAAGACAAGACATATGATGTCAGTTATATCATACTATATAGAAACTGACTTAGAGAGGTAATCAATTTTGATATTCTAAATGTATGTGCTTAATACATAATGCCATGAAATGTTCAGATTCCCACAGAGTAGCCAGAAATAGTTTGATTTCAAGCAACAGTAACTGCATTCAAACTAAATGAATGGTTCTTTACACATTGAGATTGAAAGACAGCACTCTCCATCTCAGCATGGTTTGCATCAGCTTAGCTTCATTCTCAAGTAGACTTTTTCTATGGGACCAAAATGACCTCTGCCAGCTCCATGGATCACTTGATCCAGGGAAAAGCAAGAGAGACTCGTCTTGCACCGATATTATAATATTTTAATCTCATGGAGGGTCTATGGCCCTAATTTGATCACATACTTATCCTTTGAGTCTGCAACTAAAATAAGGAATACAAGCAGCTATGCTTGATTACACCTGGTCAGTTGTTCATCCTCGTGGTCAGAGGTGCAGTTTTACAATTTAAAGAGAGAGAAAAAAGTAACAGAGTGCTACAACTTTCTCTCTCTGACTTTAACAAAGAGCGAAATAGTCATTGTGGTGGATATTCTGCCTGTGGGTGAGATGAAGGTAGGGCGATGAGCAGTCAAGGCAGGCAGAAGATTTTAGGGAACAGAAAGCCTAATAACAGAAAGACACTGGCAGAGTCCTAGTCCTCTACCGTGCAGTCCAGCAGAACTTCCTGAGATGATGGACATGTTCTATATCTATCCAATATGGCAGCAACATACTGAGTGCTTGAAATGTGGCTCACATAACTAACTGGAGTTTTAGGTTTCGGGTTTTTTTAATGTATATTTACCTTTAAATAGCCTCAGTGCAGCCTTCCCTCATGGAAACGTTGAAGAGTCAATCTATGTGTCTTTACAATAAAGTCATTGCTTATTATAGTCTTCCTTTGCCTTTTGAATGATATAATTATATAAACCAAAATCAAACCTTTTTTTTTGTTTTGTTTTGAGTTGGAGTCTCACTCTGTCGCCCAGACTGGAGTGCAGCGGCCGCTCCCGGCCACCGCAGCCTCGGCCTGCTGGGCTCCGGCCATCCTTCCGCCTCAGCCTTG
>NW_006971959.1:2394-2827 GCF_000164805.1 Carlito syrichta | reverse complement strand
CAGCTGTCTAGTCAGCTGACTAAACTAGGTGAATTAACTAGCTAGGATGCTGGTTAGCAGACAGACTTAACAGCTTAGTTACCTAGCCAGTCAGCTTGATATCCAGCTGACTTAACTAGCTAGCTACCTATGTATCCCACTGGTTTGCCAGCTGACTTAGCTTACAAGGTACCTAGTTAAGCAGGTGGCTATTGAGCTGATTTAACTAGGTTACTTAACCAACTATATAACGGTCTAGCCAGGAGACTTAACTAGGTAGTTACCCAGCTCAGCAGCTGGATAGCCAACTGACTTAACTAGCTAGCAAGCTGACTTAAATAGTTGACTTAGTGAGCTAGGTACCTAGCTAGCTAGCTGGCTTATCTAGCTGACGTAACTAGCTAGTTATCTAGCTAGCTATCTAGCTAGCCAGCTGATTTCAGAAGCTGACTTA
>NW_006971959.1:0-864 GCF_000164805.1 Carlito syrichta | reverse complement strand
TTAGCTAACTAGTGAGTTAGGTGGCTTAACTAACTGAATTACCTAGCTAGCTAGTTAGCTAGCTCATTTGGCTGACATAACTAATTAGCTTATGAGATAGCTAGTTGAATTAACGAGTTGGTCAATGAGTTAGATAACTGTTTTACCTAGTTGGTAAAAGAGAAAATGGCTGATTTACATAGTTGGTTAACGAGTTACCTAGGTAACTTAACTTGTCTGACGAGTCGGCCAAATAGTTAGCTGGGTTAACACGCTGTCTGCCATATTGGCCGCCCTGTTAGCTGGCTTAACACATTGGCCGACTAATCGGTGGACAATTTAACTTTGGTAACTTGTTGTCTGATGATTTCACCCCGTAGTTAGCTTGGTTAAGTATTTGGCTGGCAAGTTTGCCGACCTAATTATTCAGCCGACTATTTGGCCGAATAGTTAACTGACCCAAGTAGTCAGCCGAATATTTAACTGACCTAAATTTTCGGCTGCCAAGTTGGCCCACTAGTTGGCCTATTGGTTACCTGACTTAACTAGTTGGCTGGCCAGTAGGCAGATCGGTTACTTGACTTATCCAGTCGACTGGCATGTTATCCAACTGGTGATCTGACTTAACTAGTTGGCCGGTGTATGAGTAGACTGGTCAGCTGAATTAAGTATTCAGCCAATGAATGAGCTGACACATGCACTGCCATAACTATTCTGCTGGCGAGGGAGCTCACTGGTGAGCTGACTTAACTAGTTTGCTGGCGAGCAAGCAGACCACCTAGCTGACTTGTTGGCCAGGTGCGAGCTGACAGGTTAGATGACCTATTGGTTGGGTTAGAATGCTGAGTAGTTTGCTTACCTGTTACCACACGAGTGAACCAACTA
>NW_006971958.1:0-510 GCF_000164805.1 Carlito syrichta | reverse complement strand
CCACCACCTGGGAGCTCATTTCAGGACACGAAGCCGGGTTTGACTTTACATCTTCAAATGCGCTCCTTGGCGTTGTCTGGTTCAAATCCCACTTTGGAGACTCGAAGGACTGTAAAAATGAACGAAGGAAAGAGGCGGAGGAGGAGTGTGGAGACACCGCATGGCCGAGGCCACCCCCGGCAGGTGGACAAAGGCCACTCTCGGCCACACCCTGAACACCGCACCTGGTGCATGCACACTGTGGAGGGAGGCGAGGACAAGCGCTCAACCCATAGGTAGGGCAAACAGCAGATGGCGAGATGCAGCCGCCACGGACACCCTGGGATGGAGAGGGCCGGCTGTGCAGCTGCAGAGCGGGGCTGTGGGTCCGGCACCTCCCCCACTCCGCTAGCCCACAGCTGCCGCTTGCCCCCGCGGCGCCGTCTCCACCCCAGCACTGCCCCACAGGGACCTGTGCGTCCCTCACCCTGGAGGGGCTCTCGCCTCCACAATGTCATCACCACTACTGGT
>NW_006971957.1:0-1222 GCF_000164805.1 Carlito syrichta | reverse complement strand
TGACTTAATTAGCTAACTACCTGGTTGGCTAGATGACTAGCCAGATGGCTTAACTGGCTAACTACGTGGCTTGCTAGCTGCCTAGGCAGCTGGCTAGCTTGTTAGCATGCTGGCAAGCTGGTCAGCCAGCCAGTTTAAATCAGCCACCCTGCTGGTCAGCCGGCTAGCCAGTTGGTTTAACTAGGTGGCAACCTACCTGAGCAGCCTGCTAACCAGCGGGCTTAACTTGTCAGACACCTAGCTAGCCAGCTGGCTAACCAACTGAGTTAACTAGCTGACATAATTAGATAGCCATCCAGCTAGCCAGCTGGCTTAACTAGTAGCTACCTAGCTAGACAGTCAGCTAAAAATCTCACTTAGCTTGCTGAATTACCTTTCTAGCCACCCCTATAGCCAGCTGACTTAAGGAACTAGCTACCTATGTAGCCACGTGGCTAGCCACCTGACTTAACTAGCTGATGTAACCAGCAAGCCAGCTGGCTAGCCAGCTGATTTAACTGGCTAGCTAGCTAGCTAGAAGATGGATAGCCACTTGTATTAACTAGCAGACTTAACCAACTAGCCAGCTGGCTAACCAGCTGACTCAACTAGGTGACTTAACTCTTTAGATGGCTGGCTAACCAGAAGATTTAACTAGCTGACATCACTAACTAGCCAGATGGCTAGCCAGTTGACTTAAATAGTTAGCTAGAGATGTATTCTGAATGCTTACCAGCTGACTTAACTATCTAGCTACCTAGTTATCCAGCTAGCTAGTAAGCTGAATTCACTAGGTGACAGAACTAGATAGCTAGCTGGCTAGCCAGCAAATTTAACTAGTTAGCTACCCAGCTACGCAGCTGACTTTACTAGCTGACTTAACTAGCTAACTACCTAGCTAGCCTGCTGGCTTTACTAGCTGAAATAACTAGCTAGATACCTAGCTAGATATATAGCTAGATAGCTGACTTATCTAGCTAACTTCACAAGCCAGCTAGCTGACATAACTAGCTGATTCAATTAGCTAGCTACCTAGGTAGCCAGCTGAAATAACTAGCTCATATAAGTAGCTAGCCAGCTGTCTAGCTGTCTAGCCATCTGACTTAACTAGCTTTTTAACTAGTTTGTGATCTGGCTAGCCAACAGACTTAATGAGGTGACTTAAATAACTAGCCAGGTTAGCCAGGTGACTTAACTAGTTGATTAACAAGCTAGGCAGCTCTCCAGTCAGGTGACTAAACTA
>NW_006971956.1:0-752 GCF_000164805.1 Carlito syrichta | reverse complement strand
GGAGAGTCATGTCCTCTCTGCGAGCCCTGCTGCTCATCTCCCAGGGCTTGTGTGAAGAGCAAAGGAATGAAGGACGCCACGTGTGTGCGACCTTTGGTGCGAGCATGCACCACTGTTCCTGATCCTCCCCTCTCCCACTGTGTGCTTTCAGGAGACTATTTGGGCTCTCCTCAGGTGTGCAGTGGCTGCCCTTTCACCAAGCTGACCTGCTGCCTGCTCTCTGACAGGCTGCCACACTAGAGGCAGGGAGGACAGAGAAGGTTGCTGTTCTGACCCTGGGACTTTGGGTTCCTAGGCAGAGTTAGAGGTTGTGTCTTGGGGCCCCCCGCTGACTTGGTCTTAAGTCAGACTATCCAGAGCCCCATCCAGGACCCCGGAAGAAAACTCTGTCCTGCACCTGTTAACGGCCTGTTGGAACTTTCTCTGGGGACACAGGGGAGGGCAGGATAGTGGGTAGTGAAGAGTAAACTTGAAGCAATTATTCAAAGGCTGAGGCCAATAGGTCTCTGACCTTCCTTAAGGGAAAGTAATTAGTCACCAGGGAGTGATAAATGTGCACAGGGCTTTGTGCTTGTCAAGCTTTTGCTTGAACTTCCCCATGTCACCTCTAATCCCCTTGAAGCCCATATGAGCAAAACAAATCTGTTTTACAGATGAGGAAATGGAGGCCCAGCACAGGGAGCAACTTGTCCAAAGTCACTGATGAGTTGGTGCCAGTAATCATCTGTTTGCCCATTTCTTCCACACGTCAG
>NW_006971955.1:0-1285 GCF_000164805.1 Carlito syrichta | reverse complement strand
GTCCTAGATATTTGTGTGAGAGTTCTAGACAGAATTTTGGGTGATCAAATAAAAGATATCTCTCTCTAACGCAAAGGAATTGTCTTCAGTGTTATATAACTCTTACAATTATTATTTCTGATCACTAAGTTCTCAATATTAGTTTTCAAACAATTTTTATACTTCAGCTCTTTTTCCTTCTTCTATTTTGTTTTTCAGTCTTTTAGTGGAAAAGTACTAAAAATACTAAAAAGTACTAAAATAGTATGACATCATAAACTGTAGTACTCCTAGATTAAGTTGGTCTCATTTTGACATTTTGAACTCTCTAAAATTGAAATATATTTCCTAAAAGTTTTTCTAGAGTTAGCAAGATAAAACATTTTTGTTTTTGAAAAACATATGATATATAAAAAAAGGATTGAGAATAAAGTAATAGAAAGTGCAATTTTTTTGATATTAATCTTTTGACATTTTTAGATATCTTTAAAAATTAATATTATATAAAAATGAATTTGAAGCTTGATGTACATAACACTTTGACCCATTATCCTATCTCCTTCTTCAACGTATCTATTTATTACATGTATTTTTTCATAAAGTTCTATCTATTGTTTTCATTTTGCAAGTTTTATGACAATAATATATTCAATTCTATATTTCTATAACTTCCTTTTTCCAATTAATACTTTTTGATGCTGGCCCATATACATAGGTCTAATATATGCACTTTCATTGTAGTCAAGCATTTCATTTACAAATATATTTTATGCATTCTTTTGCGGGTATATAGTTTGATCCTCTCTTATTTATGCTAGTACAAATAATTTACACAGTTTTAAGAATATTCTTTATGCATATCCTTGTAAAAATATGTGTAATGATTTTTAATGAATATTTTACATATTATATACTACAATTTTTTCAAAATTACATCAATTTTCAAATTTGTGAAAAATGAGTCATATAAAATGATATTTCCAAAATATTTTAGTTAAAATTACACAAAATAAGTCTTTAAACTACACTAATATAAGTAGTGTGCCCATATATTTACCAAAGCAACACATTTACACATAGAGTCATATATATTTACTTTCTCTAATTTTTCCTTAGAGAGATAGGATGATGTTTATGTGCAACTTACTGCATTACTTAGCTAAAAGGTGTTATGTTAAATATTCATCAAATTCACATGATTTTTAACAGAGTAGTAAAGAAGATGTGTTTATATCAAAACATTTAATCAGGGCTAGTCATGGGGGCTTGTACTTGTAATTCCAAAGATTTGGTATGCTTAGGTGGG
>NW_006971954.1:0-1136 GCF_000164805.1 Carlito syrichta | reverse complement strand
GACACAGAAATTCCTAGATCCTACCAATATCTCAGTCTCTTTCCAATCTTTTCCTTTGTGCCTAAGAGAGTGCCATCTTGTTGGAGATGAAACAGTGTACATTCCTCCAAACTTTTTACTATCTTACTCTTGCCTTACAAGCCAAAGGGAGTCTATTGTCTTTATTTTCTGGTTCTAGTATAAAAAAGATCTTTAAAGCAATGGATACTTCCAATCTAGCAATTCAAATTGGGTGATAATTTGGGTATGGGCAAGGTGGGTGACAGTTTATGAAAGTAAACAGATTGTTTTATAAAATAAATAAGGCAAAAGACACTGATTATTGGTTTGTGTAATGTTCTGCCATTCAAGCAAAGTGCAGATGTATGTATAACATGGAGTATTTGTTCACTGGCTACACTGTCTTTCTCTTGAAAAACAAGTCCTGAGAGCCACTAATTACGGTAGCAGGCATAGAACAGTCTGTACTTTAAATAACACTCTTCCTTTCCTTGCTCACATTGCAATAATTATTTCTGCAAAAAAAGAGAAAAAAGAAATTACACATGGAGGAGAGACAAGTGGAGGGAGGCAAAGTATGGATTTTTCTTCTCTCCTTTGATATTCTGGAGTATTTAACTAACATATTCCCCAGCTTCAAAGCAGCGATTATTTTTCTTTGGATTCTTGAATAGCAGGAGTCTTTATTACCAAAGTTTCTGCTCTCAGGCTTCTTCCTAGACAAAAATGCCTGTGGAAGTGGTGGTTATCTCAAATTCCTTTTGTGAAGTCATTAGGCACTTCCACAGAGAAAATTTATTGGTCCTTAACATACTCTGTTTCGTCTCTATTGTCATTTTGGATGTGCTGGGAAATTCAGTTACCAAATGAGAGTCTTGATCTGATTGGAATCAACTGGATTATTCTATGATTAGGGATTCTTTTTGGTGCGGGCTGGAGGGAAGGAAATTCAGTAAGCTTAAAGTTTATTTACAGCTTAATTTGAATTAGTGTTTTCCTTGCAAGTATAAATAAGAGAAGTTAACCTCTTTGAGTCTTTGAGAAGTTAACCATTAAGATGCCATCCAGTTAAGACATATTTTGATGAGAATTCTATTAAAATGAAAAGTGCAAATATATCACCTAATGATTCGCTG
>NW_006971953.1:0-1610 GCF_000164805.1 Carlito syrichta | reverse complement strand
TCCCAGAATAAAATAGCATTGAGTGTTACAGACATGTGAAAACTGAGGGTTCTTATAAGCTACTTTTGTTCTGGCTGTTGACTACTAAATATTCAGAGATAAGGAAATAAATTACACTTTTATTTAATACCCACTCAAATAATGTGTTACTATAAAACAAAAATATCAGCTCATGATGCTACACGGAGAGTTCTCATTATTTTCGCTTTTCTAGAAACACAGATCTAGCCCTTGTCATAGGGGTTTCTCAAAATAAAACAGAAGCCATTCTTATTTGCTTTGGGTGAGAGGTCTATGTCACTTAGTGGTTAAAAAACACATCATATGAGACACATGGCATTCATTTTTTTAAAATGTTGCGTATATAAGTTTAAAAATTCTGTTAATTAGGTAGATACCTTAGCAGTAAGTATATGTGAAAATCTGCATGGGGAATTGTAGAAAAATAAAAAATAAAGGAAAAAGAACCTGCACAATTTTGGATCTTTTCAAAAACTCACGAAATATTAAAGCACGTAGATGGCAAAACCAAAAATCCATTTAAAATGTTTGCGACTCACATGGTGGGCAACCAACCCAAAACACACCATCATCAAGATCTGCATGTTATCAGCATCTTTGAGTGAGAAAGCGAAAGCTGAGAGAAACAATGAGGTGTTTGATGGACTCACTTTAGCCTGCAGGTATTCGCTAGGTGTAAGGATGCCTGCTCCCGGAACGGCAGTTGAAATTACAAGGAACATTCCCCACTTGACTAGCAGGTTAGTGAAAACAGCAAATGGTAAAAGCCTTAAGGGCTGGAGTATCCAACCTTCTATGAACTTCCCAAACTGACCACCAGGGCCTCCTTTCAGGACAGAGTCCCACATGAATGGAAACACGCGAGTGGGAAAAAAGTTAAGCAGAAATACTGATCAGAGATGAAGACATGAGAAGGTCCAAATATTACATTGTTTCAGACAAAAACGGACAATGGAAATAGGAAATCTCGGGAATGTCAGAAAGCAAGATGCCATCTTTTTAATACTACACTCAATTCAAGAGAAGAGGGAAGTCTGGGAAATTGTCAAAGATTTCGGAACAAGCTTCATTTTAAAAGATCAAGCATAGAGTTCTCTTTTAGAAGATACTTTCCTCCTCTCACACCTATCAAATCTTCAGTGTATGAGTTGGTTTCAGTTCGGATTCTTCTTTCCCTCTCTTCTTTAGAGTGGCAATTTCAGACTAGACCTTCCATTTGTGAACCATCTTTCATTTGATTATCTTGTACTCTGACTGTGTAACTTTTAGATTATTGTAACACACACTCACATTCATGACCATGTTGGACTAGAGTCAAGTCTTCTACTTATGTGAAATGGTTTTGCATATCTTACGGTAACTTTGTGCCCTGGAGCACTGTGTATTAAATCATACATCCTATTATCCGAACACACTAAACCCTGGATTTATTTGATGAAGTGAGTAAACCTTGTAATGGTGGTCTCAACCTGGCAACAAAATAGGTAACATTTTTGCAAGAATTTACTACATACTTGACACCGTTCCGGGCATATTGTATGGGCTATTTAATTTGAAATTGGTAATAATTCTAGAATCTAGGTATGACT
>NW_006971952.1:0-774 GCF_000164805.1 Carlito syrichta | reverse complement strand
CACATTGACATATGTGCACAGTTCCATAGGTTCTTTCACATTTTGTTTATTTCCCATGAGCAGGTAAAATGTTTCATTAATTTGGCAAACAGGACCAATATTTGCCTATAGGATACCTGAGGACTATCTCTACTGAAAGGCTGTCTTCTGACTCATTCCACAACAGCCCTCATTACTTTCTTCGGACTCTTGCTTTACAGTCTAGGAGTACTATTGAGTTTAACAAGTTTTTGCTGAGCACTTACTATTGTCAGCATGTATAGGTGTAATATCCAAAGAAGAATAAGAAATCATTCCTGATTATAAGGTATTTCCAGCCAAGGAGGGGGGATAGGCCAGGAAACTAATAATACTGCTTGCTGTGATAGATGTTGTAGTGAAAGTGTGTAGAAGAAACTGGAAGAGCAGAGGAGAAAGGCTTCCTACTATAGGTGACTCTCATGTTGAGCCTTAAACACAGAGCACAACCATGCCAAGTGAACAGAAATAAGGCCATTGCTGCCACTGCTGCCAAGGTATCGCTTGGGCAGAAGCACTGGGATGTGAAATCACAAAGTATGTTCAGGAAATCATCTGCAGTGAGTTGAGCCCTGGTTGCAGGCAGGCTGCTGGGGAGCTACATAGCACAGTAAAGCTGGAGAGGTCAATGGGGCTAGACTACAAAGGGCCAGATATATCATGCACATGAGTCTGACCTCTCAGGGAGCAAAAATAGTGATGCAGAGGTTTAAGTTGCACCTTAGAATATGACACTCATGGAAGATTGGAGGAAGG
>NW_006971951.1:0-700 GCF_000164805.1 Carlito syrichta | reverse complement strand
TTCCCTGTTTCTAATGCATTCTCAACACAGCAAATAGAGTGATCTTTTAAAAATGTAAGTTAGATCAGGTAAATCTCTTTGCTCAAAAATTATCCATTGGGGTTTCCCTTTTTGCTCAGAATGAAAAGCAAAGTTAGAAAAAAGAAAAAGAAAAGCCTATGAAGTCCTACACAGTTTGCACCATGCCCTTCAGTACTTGGTAGGCCTCATGTCCTACTGCTTTACTCTTAACTCCATTCTGCCTTCCATAGAACTTGTCTGTAAAGGACATAGTACGTATAAAGTCTTCAATGGCAGTGACTTTCATTTGCTTTATCCCCTGAGGCCTGGCAGACTACCAAGATTCAATAAATATTACTTGTATGACTAGTTGATTTTTTTAAAATTTAAGTTATTTTTCTTTTGTTTTCATCCTTTTTCAATGGCATATGCATTAAACAATAAATAAAGGGATGGACTTTAAATCAAACTAATGGCTAAAATCCCAGCTCTTTGGATGGAATTGGAGACCACCACCCTAAGTGAAATAATGCAGGAACAGAAAACCAAACTCCACATGTTCTCACTTTTAAGTGGGAACTAAACTAAGGAACTACAAAGGCATAGAGAATGGCATGATGAGTAATGAAGACTCAAAAGGGGAGAATAGAAAGAGGGAAAGGGATGAAAAGTCCCCTATCAGGTACAATGCGCACAGGTG
>NW_006971950.1:0-731 GCF_000164805.1 Carlito syrichta | reverse complement strand
TTGATTAAGCTCCATAGCTGTGATAGTCAATTTGCATTTGGTAAACTGAAAAAGACAGCCATCATGAGAAAGCAGGATGTGGCAGATGGTGATCAGTTTATAGTAGATTGGTAGATGCCCAATGAATCATATAAAAGACAGATCATTAAAAACAGATGTGGAGGGAGGGGTAAGGCTAAGATAGGTTTATAAACACACACACACACACACACCACACATGCACACCAAGTTTGATTCAATAAAAAGTATGCTGAATTGAGCTTTGAAGACATACATTCAAATGCCGGACAATCTTCTTGAATCATTCAGGTGTGATAACCTAGGAAAAACATTTCCCATGCTTATCTATTAAATGCAATTCATGATCTCTGAGACTCCTCCTAGGGATATATGCCTATGTTGAGAGCATATGGAACACTCCAAGGATAGATGATTCATAGATATTCTCTAGCCTTTGGTTAGCAGAAGGTCTCTAAACCAGTAAAGAACTGAAGAAACACTCTAGACCTCTCTCCTGCCAATTGCACATCCAGGGAACATTTTATATGTAAATGTAGGAGCATTAAGCCTACTCTGGACCTCAGGTGAATTCATTCAATGTTTAACAAATATTTGTGGAGTTTTATTGTGAACACAAACAGGAAGCAGCTCTGTGCTCATGGAGCTTACTAGTTAGTAAAGGATGCTGCTATTAGTCAAATAACCACACAAATAGGTGTACTATTATAAGT
>NW_006971949.1:0-833 GCF_000164805.1 Carlito syrichta | reverse complement strand
GAAAGATAGACATGTTTGGATGCAAAAAAAAAAAGAGCTGTGTGATTTCACAGTTATAGATAGTAGGCACACTCATGACCTGACTCCATGGTGCTGAAGGTCAGTTCGAGTCTATTCTTAAACTAAGAATGACTCATTATTTTATTTTTATAACACCGTATGCTCTTTCATTAATAAGAAACTAAAGTTTTTCAACTAATTCTAAATGCTGACAATATTTCTATTTTGAAATATACATCTCTACATACCTCAGATATTCTCATAAAATGCCCTGTAATTTATTTCTACTTGTCTGAGGATTATTCCATGTTCCTCAGTCTTACTGGGGAAAAAGTTTCCAGGTATGTCAGGTAGTCTTTTCTTCACTTTCCCGGATTACACAAAGAAACTTACCTTCGCGGAATTTGAAACTTCTTAGAGTAGGAATAGAGGGAATGAGCTATGTAATGGTTACAGCTATTTAAACACAAGAGTCACACAGAGTATGCCTCTATGCAATCTTCCCTTCTGATATTACCATGACATATTTTAATTGAATGCATTCATTTCTTTTGTTTTGCTTTTAGATTCATGAAATGTTTTCATATAGGAAAAACTCAAGACCATGTTCAGGGGGGTAATTGCTCATTCGATGTAAATGGATTCTCTGTTTAGACATTTCTGAAGAACACTATGTGGAAGGGACAGTCCTTCAGGAAACAGGGTGATCATTCCTCAGCAGATCATATTTGAAGAATGTAAGTGGGAAATGACCTGGGAGATCCTTCTTCACTCTACCACCATGGATTTGTGTTTTTAGCCTGTGTGCACCGAGGAATCTGTTTCTGCTCTAT
>NW_006971948.1:0-598 GCF_000164805.1 Carlito syrichta | reverse complement strand
TATCAGACGGCAATAATAACGCTAGGAGTATCTGACTGCACTAATAAGGCAACCAGGATCAGACGGCACTAATAAGGCAAGAGGGATCAAACAACACTAATAAGGCAAGTAGGATCAGTAGGCACTAATGAGGCAAGTAGGATCAGACGGCACTAATAAGGCAAGTAGGATCAGACGGCACTAATAAGGCAATTAGGATCAGATGGCACTAAAAAGGCAAGTATAATTAGACGACACTAATAAGGCAATTATGATAAGATGGCACTAATAAGGCAAGTAGGAACAGACGACAATAATAAGGCAAGTAGGACCAGACGAAATTAATAAGACGAGGAGTATCAGACGGCACTAATAAGGCCAGGAGTATCAGACTGCACTAATAAGGCAAGTAGGATCAGACGACACTAATAAGGCAAGTAGGATCAGAGGGAACCAATAAGGCAAGGAGTATCCGATGGCACTAATAAGGCCAGGAATATCAGACTGTACTATTAAGGCAAGTAGGATCAGACGGCACTAATAAGGTAAGTAGGATCATTCGGCACTAATAAGGCAAGTAGGATCAGACGGGACTAATGAAGCAAGTAGTTTCAGACGG
>NW_006971947.1:0-486 GCF_000164805.1 Carlito syrichta | reverse complement strand
TACAGAGTGATTCAGGGAAGATGGACAGCTCAGTGCTGACAGCAGGACCTAAAATGAGCAAACTTAAACAATGATACTTTCATAATTAATGTACACACACATCAGTCTTCCAATCCCGGATGTGTGTTCCTCTGTGGCTAGGACTGAGGAAACAAGTTGAGGAACCCCCTTAGCTTTCCCATATTCAGGGCTCATGGAGGACAAGTGAGGTTCTGCTCACTTCAATTATTTGAAGCTCCCAGTATATATATATATATATTTTTTTTTTTTTTGAGTTGGAGTCTCACTCTGTCACCCAGACTGGAGTGCAGTGGCTGCTCCCAGTCACCACAGCCTCGGCCTGCTGGGCTCTGGCAATCCTTCCACCTCAGCCTTCCAAGTAGCCAGAATTATAGGCATGCGCTACCACGCCCTGCTGATTTTGTGATTTTACTGTTGAGATGAGGTCTCACTGCCCAGGTGGGTCTCGAACCCGCAGGCTCAGGG
>NW_006971946.1:0-752 GCF_000164805.1 Carlito syrichta | reverse complement strand
GGTCAGGTAGATGGCCAGCTAGTTAAGCCAGTTGGCTAGCCAGCTGAACAGCACGGTGGCTGGCTAGTTAAGACGGCTGACAATCCGACTGTCCAGCCCTCCAGCTGGCTATTTTAGCCAGCTGGCTATCCAATTGGTCAGCCCACTAACTAACTATCCAGTTGCCTAGCCAACTGGCCAGCCAGCTAGCTGGCTAGTTAAGACAGCTGGTTAGTCGTCTAGCTAACCAGGTAACTAGTTAGTTAAGTCTGCTGGCCAGCCAGCTGGCCAGCCTACTAGGTAGTCATCTAATTAAGCCAGCTATCTAGCCAGTTAGCTAGTTAAGTCAGCTCGCAAGTCAGCTAACTATTTAGCTACCTAGTTAAGTCAGTTAGCTAGTCATGTTACTAGTCAGTTAGCCAATTAAGTCAGCTAGCAAGTCAGCTAGCTATTCAGCTAGGTAGTTATGTGAACTAGACAGCTAACTACCTAGTTAAGTAGATAATTAGTCAGCTAGTTAGACAGCTAGATAGCTTGTTTGCTAGCTAGTTATATTAGCTAGATAGCCAGATAGCTAGTCAGATACCTAGTTAAGTCAGCTTGCAAATGAGCTAGTTACTTAGCTAACTAGTCAGCTAGCAAATAAGCTAGCTGATCAGCTAACTAGTAGTATCACTGGCTTTCCTTCATGTCAGCTAACTACTCAGCTCAATTGCCTGCCAACCGGTCAGCCAATTAGTCTGCTCACTCGTCAACCAACAGGTCAAATATCT
>NW_006971945.1:0-663 GCF_000164805.1 Carlito syrichta | reverse complement strand
TCAAACACCTGGATTTGGGCAATCCCCCTGCCCCTGTCTCCCAAAATCCTGTGTATAGGCATGAGCCACCACACGCAGCCCTTTTCTTCTTCTTAATCCCACTGATATTTGTAACATTATGCACATACTAGGTACCATACTTAGTAAATATTTGGTTGAGCCATATTGGGGGGCTTGGACAACCTCTCCAACTCTCTCAGTTGTACCACTGTCAAGAAGTAGAACTAGTTGCTCACCACAAAGATCTCCCTCTTGCTGTCTGTTTATAGTCACATCTACCCATATCCCTACCCCTGGCAATCTCTAATCTGTTCTTCTCTGTAATTTTGTCCTTGTCTGTCATGTTCCATAATGGAATCACAGAGAATGTGATCTTTGAGACTGATTTTTGTCACTCAGCATGATGCTTCTGCAACCCCTCCAAGTTGTTATATGTATCAATGATTTCTTTTTATAGCTAAATAGTATATCATGGTATAGATGTACCTCAGTTTGTTTACCCATTCACCTATTGGGCATTTTGGTTGTTTCCAGATTTTGGCTCCTGTAACCAAAGTAAAATGCAACCATCCTCTTAGCAGGGTCCTTCATGGGACAAGCATTTTTATTTGAACAAAGTTCAATTGATCAAGTTTTAATAGGTTATGTTATTGGCATTATAGC
>NW_006971944.1:0-738 GCF_000164805.1 Carlito syrichta | reverse complement strand
ATGGGTATGCATGAATTGTAGATTGCTTTAGGTAAGATGGACATCTTCACAATGTTGATTCTTCCGATCCATGAGCATGGGATATTTTTCCACTTGTTTGTGTCAACTTTGAATTCTTTGAGCAGTGTATTATAGTTTTCCTTGTAAAGGTCTTTCACGTCTCTGGTTAGGAAGATCCCAAGGTATTTCTTTTTTTGTGTGGCTATTGTGAATGGAATTGTGTTTTTTATTTGGGTTTCTGTTTGCTTATTATTTGGTGTAGAGAAATGCGATAGTCTTTTGTACATTTATTTTGCATAAAAGAAAATTTTGCTAAAGGCCTTTATCAGTATAAGGAGGTTTTTGACAGATTCTCTTGGGTTTTCAAGGTACACAATTATATCATCTGCAAAGAGAGATAACTTGACTTCCGCTTTTCCTATTTGGATACCCCTGATTGCCTTCTCTTCTCTGATTGCTCAAGCCAGGACTTCCAATACTATGTTGAACAGGAGGGGTGAGAGTGGGCATCCTTGTCTAGTTCCAGTTTTCAGGGGAAATGGTACTAATCTTTGTTCATTTAGGAGTATGCTCGCTGTGGGTTTCTCATAGATGGCTTTTACTATTTTGAGGTATGTTCCCATATATGCCTAGATGTTCAAGGGTTTTTATCAAGAAGGGGTGCTAGATTTTATCAAAAGCTTTTTCTGCATCTAAGGATATAATCATGTGGTTTTTGTTTGACATCTGTTGATGTAT
>NW_006971943.1:0-722 GCF_000164805.1 Carlito syrichta | reverse complement strand
TTTCCTAGAATCAAAAGGCATATTGGTACAAAATCCCTCGATTCAGGTGACCTCAAACTACAGAATATCTTGTGGGCAGGCAGGTCGGAATTGGGATGTTCTGTTTTGAAGATTCCACATTTTAGGTAGGGTCTTGTGAAGGGGAGCCAAGAATCTAGAATTCCAGTTTCCAAAGAACATTATGGGAGTCTTTCTCTTGATATCCAAAGAACTGGAATTCTCGGTCATCAGTAACTGTCTCGGCATCCTGCAGAGTGAAGCGGAAACCTGGGTAATGGGAATCGTCATATACACGTCATATTGCTTAGGAAGTATAAGAAATCTAGTTGACATGAGTCCTCAATCCCAAAAACTACAGACCGTCTTCCTAAGTGGTAATCACCATTCATGTTTTGAAGTAGGAATCTGGGTAATGGGTGTCCTCACATACAGGAAACTTCACTGCCTCTTGCTAAGTAAGAATAAGGAATCTGCATTACTCGTGTCATCCATCACAAAAAAAACTTCAGTTCGTCTTCCTATGGGTTAAACACATATCAGGTGTTTTTAGCATGAATCTGGGTAAATGTAGTCCTTAGATACAGGAAACTATATGATTTTTTGCTAAGAAATAATAAGGAATCTGGCTTACACGAGTCCTCAATCCCAAAAATCTGCAAGGCATCTTGGAAAGGGCTAAGAAGAATCATAGTTTCGAAGCAGGATCTATGTAATGAGAGTCG
>NW_006971942.1:0-764 GCF_000164805.1 Carlito syrichta | reverse complement strand
TCCAGCCATCCTCCTGCGTCAGCCTCCGAGAGTGCTGGGATTCCAGATGTGGGCTGCCTTACCAGGCATTCTGGTTCGTTTTTGAAGAAGGATGGAAGCCTGGCTTGGGGGCTTAGACTCGTCATCCCAGTGCTTTGGGAGGTCAGGCCAGCAACGGGCCTGAACCCCTGGGCCAAGAAGTACCCAGGAAACTTGGCGAGACTTTGTCTCAACCCTCCATTCCAAATAAGCCAGGCATGGTGGCATGTGCCTATCATTCCAGTTCCTCAGAAGGCCAGTGAAAGGTTCCCTGGAACCTGGCAGGCAAGGCTTTGGTGGCTGGGATCGAGCCCCTGCCCTAAAGCCTGGGTGAAGAAATGAGACTCTGACTCAAAGAAAAAAAAGGAAAAAGAAAAAAAAGCATTCATTTGTGCATGGGGTTGAGATCATCGTGAACAGAAAGAGATCATTTAGGATGGGGGCCCCAGGCTTGGACTTAGAGTTCCCGAAAGATGGTGGATTATCAGACAATTGGGCTGTGGATTTGGGAGGCTGAGGTTGGGGACTTCAGCAACCCAGGAGTTTGAGACCAGCCTGGGTCAAGTAGCGAGACCTCGTTGCTCCACAGAATGCAAGCACTGTAGTCTCATGTGGTGGCCGATGTGGTTCCAGCTACACGAGATGCGGTGGCCTCCATCCCAGTGTGTGCCTTTGCATCACCCCCACCGACAGCATGTGCAAGTACAGGCTGGGTACCATGGCTCACAGCCGCCAGACCCGGGCCC
>NW_006971941.1:0-779 GCF_000164805.1 Carlito syrichta | reverse complement strand
GGAATATCACACGGCACTAATAAGCAAGTAGGATCAGACGGCACTAATAAGGCAAGGAATATCAGACGGCATTAATAAGGCAAGGAGTATCAGACGGCACTAAATATGGCAAGGAGTATCAGACGGCATAATAAGGAAAGGAGAATCAAGTGGTACTAATAAGTCAAGGGCTATCAGATGGCACTAATGAAGTAAGGAGTATCAGACGGCACTAATAAGGCAAGGAGTATCAGACAGCACTAATAAGGCAAGTAGTATCAAATGGCACTAAGAAGGCAAGCAGTATCAGACGTCACTAACAAGGCAAGTAGTATCAGACAGCACTAACAAGGCAAGTAGTACCAGACGGCACTAAGAAAGCACGTAGTATCAGAAGGCACTAACAAGGCAAGTAGTATCAGATGGCACTAATAAGGCAAGAAGTATCAGAAGACACATAGAAGTGTATTAATATCAGACGGCACTAAGGAGGCAAGTAGTATCAGACAGCATAAGAAGACAAGTAGTATCATATAGCACGCATAAGGCAAGTAGTATCAGACGGCACTAATATGGCAAGTAGTATCAGACGACACTAGTAAGGCATGTCGTATTAGGCAGTCCTAATAAGGCAAGTAGTATCAGACGGCACTAATACGGCAAGTCGTAGCAGTCCACGGTAATATGGCAAGTAGGATTAGGCGGAACTAACAAGGCAAGGGGATCAGACGAAACTAAGAAGGCAAGTAGGACGAGAAGGCAATAATAAGGCAAGTAATATCAGATGGCATTAACAAGGG
>NW_006971940.1:0-692 GCF_000164805.1 Carlito syrichta | reverse complement strand
ATGGGAGTCCTCATACGGGAATTACATGGTCTCTTTCTATAGAAGAATAAAGAATCTGGGTACACGAGTCCTCAAATCCCAAAAACCTACAGGGAGTCTTACTAAGGGAGAGAAAAGTATCAGGGATTTGAAGCATGAATCTGGGGAATGGGGGTCCTCATATACAGAAAACTTCATAACCTCTTACTAAGGCCAAACAAGGAATCTGGGTTACACATGTCCTCGATCCTAAAAAAACTACAGGGCGTCTTTCTATGGGCTAAACAAGAATCAGGGTTATGAAACCGGAATCTCAGTAATGGGAGTCTTCATATACAGGAAACAACAGAGCCTCTACCTAAGAAAGGATAAGGAATCTGGTTTTCATGAGTCCTCAATGCCAAAAATCTACAGGGTGTCTTGGTAAGGGCTAAACAAGAATCAGGATTTTGAAGCAAGAATCTGGGAATCGGAGTCCTCATTTATCCAGGAACCTTCATGGGCTCTTGCTAAAGAAGAATAACGAATCTGGGTTATACGAATCCTCAATTCCGAAAATGTTTAGGTCAGGCCTACAAGACTCGGACTTCGGCGTCCCTATAATTTTCAGGGATGTTTTCTATGTGCATATTAGGAATCAGTCAGTACAGAATTCCTGCAACATTCTGGTCATCTCGATAGTTTAAACGAAAATATGGCACTACAAGTCCATT
>NW_006971939.1:0-665 GCF_000164805.1 Carlito syrichta | reverse complement strand
TCTTTCTTTCTATCTATCTTTTATGTCCTCACTAGATTGCTCACGTTGCTCTCAAACTGCACAACAAGGGCCATCCTCTCAACCTGGGCTGCCCAAACTGCTGCAATCACAGGCTTTCTATTTGGTAAACATCCTGGTGTTTCTGCCAGGTCTTGAACTCTTTGCCAGAGGCGATTCTCCCACCGAGGCCTGACCTAACCAAAGGTTTTGTGAGTTTTTCTTGGGGTTGAAGTGGGGGTTTGCTATGGTGTCCAACCTGGTCTCGAGTTCCCGGACTCCGGCCATTTTCCATCTCATCCTCCCTGAGTGCTGAGGAGACAGATGTGAATCACCAGGCCACCCTGCCCCCCCAAATGTATGAGAGTCTCACCCTCCCTTTCCATGAGGCAACCCTTGGGAGGAGCCAGTGCTTCCACCTAGGGGAATCAGGCAGGAGGAGGGGTGGGCACCCTGGTGGAGACATACCTCTGAAACAGGTGCTCCACCCTGGGAGGGCTCAACTGGTGATTCCAGGTGTCCTCTCTGGGTTTCTGGGTCATCAGAAGGGAGAGGGCCTCATGGTGAGACCCTGAGAAGGGTGTGGAGGCTGGGTGCAGTTGCTCAGGCCTGGGTCATCCTGTCACTCTGGGATGCAGAGATAAGAGGATGGCCAGAGCCTCTGGGTT
>NW_006971938.1:0-784 GCF_000164805.1 Carlito syrichta | reverse complement strand
TTAAACAGCTCGGTAGCTAGCTACTAGCTAACAGCTCACTTAAGTAGTTACTGTCTAGCTAGCTAGCTGAATTAACATGGTAGCTAACTAGTTAGATTACTCGTTATCTAAAGTGGTAGCTGTCTGACTTAGTCATTCAACTTAATTCATCAGCTAACAAGCTTCCTAGGTGGCTTAAGCAGTTGACTTAACTTGTGAGCTAACTAGCTATCTAGCTGACTCATCCAGCTGACTTCATTCGTTAGCTAATTAGCTATCTAGCCTACTTAACCAGCTGACTCAACCCGTTTGCTAATTAGCTAGCTAGCTGACTCAACCAGCTGATTTAATCCATTAGTCCACTAGCTAACTACCTGATTCAACCTGCTGACTTAACCCGTTAGCTAACTAGCTAGCTAGTTGTTTTAGCCAGCTGACTTAATTAGAAGGCTGATTTAACTAGCTGAATTAGGTAGGTGACAACTATTTAGGTAGCTGACAACTGGCTGACTTAACTGGTTAGCTAATTGAATTAATTATCTGAATTATATAGTTAGCTAACTATTTAACTAGCTGAATAACTAGCTGATTTGACTAATTAGCTAACTAGTTAGTTAACAGAATTATGTACCTGACTTAAATAATTAGCAAAGTAGTGAACTAGCTGACATAGCTAGCAGACTTAGCTAGCTAGCTGGTTAGCTAGTTGACTTAGCTAGCTGACTTAAATAGTTGGCTAACGAGATAGCTGCCCAACTTAACGAGTTGGTTAATGAGTTAACTACCTGTTTTAACTAGTTGATAA
>NW_006971937.1:0-775 GCF_000164805.1 Carlito syrichta | reverse complement strand
TTCAGTGGGGCGTTTAGTCCATTCACATCAGACTAATTATTGAAATGTGAGAGTCATCCCTATCATGGAGTTCCTATTGAGTTATTGTCCTTCCACTCGGTTTTTCTTTTTCCTCTCTTCTTTTTTTATCTTTAGTCTTCTTCGCTTTTGGGGATGGGTTCGTGTATATTTTATTCTCTTCCCTGTACTCTTGTGAAGAACGTTGTTCTTTTTTTCCTTATCTTCTGTGTTTAGTACTTTTCTTGAGTGTTTCATGTAGAGATGGTTTGTTGGCTGCATAAGTTCTTAGGGATTGGATATCTGGGAAAGATTTTAATTCTCCCTCACTGATGAAGCTTAGCTTGACTGGGTAGGTTATTCTTGGTTGAAATTGTTTATCCTTTAGGACTTTGAAGATAGGGCTCCAAGCTCTCCTAGCCTGCAGGGTTTCTGCAGATAAATCTGCTGCTATTCTGACTGGTCTTCCATGGTGGGTGATCTGGCCTTTTTCTCTTGCTGCCTTTAGGATTTTTTCTTTTGTGCCTACTTTATTTAGGCGAATTGTTATGTGTCTAGGAGTTGGTCTTCTCATTTGTTGTCTTGCGGGGGTTCTCTGAATCTCTTGTGTTTGAATTTTTGTATCACTGATTAGATAAGGGAAATTTTCTTGAATGATCTCGTGGAAAGTTTGTTCCAATGTGGTCTCTGTTTCTCTTTCTGCCTCAAGGAGTTCGATTATTCTTAGGTTAGGCCTCCTGAGGTAGTCACTCATCTCTTGAAGGTTTTGTTCTGTCTT
>NW_006971936.1:0-773 GCF_000164805.1 Carlito syrichta | reverse complement strand
GATAAAGGCAGAGTTTTGTCAAAGACAAATGAGTATACACAGCTGGATTTTCACTGGAGGAATAAATTGCACAATGAAAATAATGCAAAAAAATTAAAGGGAAGAGGGAACTTATAAACTTTTTAAAGGGGTCATATTAAAAAAAAATTTTTTTTTTGAGTTGAAGTCTCACTCCATTGCCCAGGCATGCAGTGGCATGCTCACGGCCACCCCAGCAGTGACCTGCCAGGCTCCAGTGATCTTTCTGCCTCTGCCTTCCAAGTAGCCAGAACTACAGTTGTGCACTATCACACCTGGTTAATTGTTTGATTTATTGTAGATGAGGTATCGCCAAGTAGCCCAGGCTGTTCGCGAAGCTGTATACTCAGGCAGTTCCCTCACCTCAGCCTCCCAAAGTGCTAGGATTACAGGGCTGAGCTGCCAGGCCTTAAGAAATATTTTACAAAATAAAAACACGTATTCAACTCAAAGAGAATGTTGTCTTTTTTGAATTAAACACCACGCTGAAAATTTTAAAGTATGAATGAGGATGTGGACACAGCCAGCCAGATTTGTACAAAACAGAGGAGAAAAGTCACTGCTTCCTCATTGTCTACGTGGTCACCTCTGTCAAAATTGTGGAAAATTATTTCACAACTATTTGGAAATCTGTTATTAATTTTCCTTCAGTGTCAAACATTTATTTTATAATGATTATGTTCTCTCATTATTCAATTTTAAAAGTGTATCACAAATTTAGTGTTCATTGGAAGTGCCAGTCCCAGGAACTTAAT
>NW_006971935.1:0-745 GCF_000164805.1 Carlito syrichta | reverse complement strand
TTAGCATTCGGATATTATGAATCGGTCATTTCAAGGACTCCAGCAACATCTGGTCCTCTTAAAAGTGTAAATGGCATGGGCACTCCAAGTCCGTTAGGTTCCTCAGAACAACTAAGGTCAGTTCCAGGACAAAATGAATCTTCTTGCCATATTTGGATGCAACTCTGGTTTTAAGGTGAACCCTGTAATCCTTCCCCTTTCGTGTCTCTTTTTATTTTGAGACAGGACAAGGGTTTTACACTTGCCAAATGTTTACAATGTACTTTTAAAGTAACAAGGAATCATGGAATCCATGAAACTAGGAAACTTCTGGGCATCTGTCTTTTTTATATAGTGAATTTAGAATCCAAATTGACAGGAAAAATCAGACCATCTTACTGAGATTTAAAAGGAAATCCGGTTCTAGGAGTTCTCATTTTCCAGAATCTACAGGGCCTCTTGATAAGGTTTAATCAGCAATCTGGGTTTCTGGGTCCCTACATTTTCGGAGCTACTTGCTCCGTGGATATGCTAAATCTGTCATTACAGATCCTCAGGATCTTTTTGGTCCTCTTGTTAGTTGTAATCAAAGATTTGGCATTAGAAATCCTTGTGTTTCATGGGACCATAAACGACCATAATCATAATCCCCAGAATCAAAAGGTATATTTGTACAAAATTCGTCAATTCAGTTGACCTCAAAATACAGAAAATTCTTGTGGGTGGGCAGGTAGGAATTGGGGTTTTGGGTTTGGAATATCCACAG
>NW_006971934.1:0-4968 GCF_000164805.1 Carlito syrichta | reverse complement strand
TCAGAGTGTGGGGAGCAGCAGAGAAGCCAACTGGATTATCCAGCACAGTTTGGTAAGTGCTGTGACACAAGGAGATGTCCTGAGAACAGGTGGCGGGTCAACTCGACCCAGCATGGGGGAGCTGGGGAAGGCTTCAGGGGCAAGATGAAAATGAGTCAAGAGGTACCTGCTGGATGAGGCTGGAAGGGCAGCATGGCGGGGGAGAGGGACCTCAAAGAACCGAAAGATGTTGAGCAAGCTGGAGCACAGAGTGTAGGTAGGAGGTGCTAGAGATTCAGCAGAATTCCACAAGGAATTTGCTGTCTTCTTTCTAAAAGATTTAAGGGTACTAGCAAGAGAGTGAATGAGCTGGGGGAAAATACTGAACGTATGGCCAAGTGAGCTACTTTGTCAAAGCTGAGCAGAGTTGACAGAAAGTAAGGATGGGTTTTATTCAGTGCAGTAGGGACCAGTCCCAAGTGGCTGAACTCCCTTTGGTTTGAGCAGAGATGGCTGGGCTTGTAAAAGAGAGAGTGGAGTGAGGGATGGTGAAGGGTGACTAAGCCGAGGCTGTGGGGTTGGTTAATGTGAAACCCATCTGGATTGCTAATTGGTGCTCATACTACATTTCAAGGAGCCACCTTAGGGTCCTTGGGAAGATGGTTTTAGGTGATAATAGACGTACATCTCAAAGGGGCAGAGAGAATGTTTGTAACTGAAAGATTTCTAAGGCAGCTGCTCTGAGAAGGGCTGGGATCACCAGGGTTTAGCTGAACAGTGAATTCTGGTAGCACAGAGCTGTCTCAGGCCTGGGTCATCTAAGGATGCAGCCTGGAGCTGGTAAAAATGATACCAGTGGTCAGGCTTCTAAATGAGAAGGGTGGACACAGTCGTTTGTACTCAGGGTCTGACCTGGATTGAGGCCTCATCCAGAAGAAGGATTGGAGAAGCCTGGCTAGCAGTTGGTCAAGGGGAGGGTCTTCATCAACATGGAGTAAAATAATAGGGCAATGGGCTAAGAGCAAGTGAGTGGGGAGTGGTGCAGCACGAGAGCTCATATTGGAGAATGAAGTGCTGGCTTTAAGATTGTGACAACAGAATCCTAGGTGTGGCCAGAGAAGGCAGGTAGCAGGAGAGGAGGAGGGACTTGGGAAAGTGTGGTCCCTGTGAATATGGAACATCCAGTAGGGTCTCTGGAAGGTAACAGCAGGGTCTCTGGAAGACAACAGTGGCTAGGATGTCTGAGATGTGGGAAGTGGGTATCTGCCATGAAGTAAAACCCTAAAGCAGCCAGGAAGAACTTCTGAGCCATGAGGCAGGTGGGGTGCGAGGGAGCCGAAAGCTTGGCTCCAGATAAGAAGCCTGGGGGAAAACCTATAGTTAGGCTTCTCATTAAGCCAGTGTGGAGAAGATGCGAGCCCGATGTTAGAAACAGGGTGTAGGGACTTCTTGAGTTCATTGAGCAATGGAGGGTCACTTACAGAGTGGGTCAGAAGGGAAGCCAGGTCAGCAGGGGTTGGGGTGGTCCACGTGGGTGGGGAGCCAGGCGACAGGGTGCATGGCTTGGTGAGTTTGGTGGCCACGGGAGAGGTGAAGGGAATGCTTTAGCACTACACGTTGGTATCATAACAAGGTGTGTTAGTTATATGTAACACGTGTTGTCATCTCTTCAGATTGTTATCACAGAGCATCTCAGGCTCATAAACCAC
Source organism: Carlito syrichta (assembly GCF_000164805.1). Taxonomy (NCBI): domain Eukaryota; kingdom Metazoa; phylum Chordata; class Mammalia; order Primates; family Tarsiidae; genus Carlito; species Carlito syrichta. Next base: position 3,280 of record NW_006971934.1, on the reverse strand, counting down.
AGATCTCTTTCTCACTGTTCTGGAGACCAAAGTATGGCCACCTTTGGTGAGGACCTGTTTTCTGGTTTGTTGACAGCACCTTCTAACTGTGTCCCCACGTGCGTCTCAGGCCCTCAGAACCTGAGCACCTCCCAGACACCCCATCTTCTGACACAATCACCTTGGGGGTTTGGGTTTCAACATAGGAATATGGGGGAGACACAAACATTTAGACCACAGCAACCCAAGACCCAGTGTCTGTGAAAGTGTTCATTCTTATTAGTAAACTTGTATGTTATCTACTTTATCAAAAGGTTTAAGGACTGGTTCTTTTGTTGTCTTTAAAAAGAAGATTGTGAGCATAAGAATTCCTTTTCCAGTGCTCATAATGCTGGTAGTGTAGCTTTTCTTGAGGAAGTAACTATAAACTAAGCGGCTGAACATTAGAATTGTAAGTCACTTAAAAGTCACTTCCTGTCACTGTCCCCATGCCCCTCCCCTTGATCTCAAGTATTTTATCCTGGGCATTGTTTTTTTTTGTTCCCTTTCCCCCACTTCTTTTAAAAGTGTATTATACTGTTTAATAAAGCAGGATTTGAGAAACTAAAATAGCCTTCTGTCTAATTATAAGGACATTTTAAAGAAACATTGAACTCATATTTAAATCTTTACAAAATAGGTGAAGTATTTCCCCCAAGCAGGCACCTCAGAATATTCCAGAATATTCGTTTCTGTTACATATGCTTTTTTCTCACTTGAATAGGAGTTGATATAGAACTGTTGCTATGGTGAAGTGCATTCATTTTTCAAGATATGAATTTATATATAAGGACAGTGTTGAGAAACAACTTATATAAAATTTTATTTAAACTATTATATGGTGTTAATTATAAAATATACCCAGAAAACACCAACATTAAATGACATTGTTGCTTTTATTAATCATGGTTAATCATGTTAAGAGCTGGTCTTTTGTGCATGTAATTTATACTCTCTGGCTTCTGCTTCATGTGAACTTATTACAGTGCTTCTGAGCAAGCCAAAATTCTGCCCACTCCTCTCCCAGTTTTATGAGTACTTTTTAACCCCTCTTTTATGGTCTCATTCGCTGCATAACCCAAGTATTTGTGGACGTGGCTCTGCTGGGTCTCCCTCATCCACTCAGCCACCTTCACACCCCCCTCTCTCCATGGCCACCTGCTGTGTCCCCACCCTTCAGAGTCCACTTTGTCCTCAGCCAGGCTAGGCTTCTTGTCATTCCTGTCACAGGGCCTCTGGACTGGGCAGATGGCATTCTCTGCGCCTGGAACGTCCTCTCCCTACTGCCCACTCCCACCTCACATGCCCCCACCTGTTCTAGCCTAGCCTGAATGGCAGCTCTGTACAGAGCCATTTCTAACCCTGGCTGGCGGCAGCTCCCCACTACACTCACCCCAGCCAGGCAGCGGCTCCTACTACCTCACCTTGGTTGGCGGCAGCCCCCCATGTACCCTTGCCATCGTTGGGCAGACCCCCATGTACCCTCACCCCAGTTGGCGGCAGCCCCACCACCTCGCCCTGGCCAGCAGCAGTTCCTCTTCGCCCTCCCCGCTCATCTTAGCATGTCCCACTCAGTTATGGTTGCTTTTGTTTATATCCCATGGACTGGAGCCTGAGCGAATGGGTAAGACACCCTGATAGGTACAATCCCAGGAGAGTCCCAGCCCTCAGCATGTGGCAGGCTCCAATAAGATCCATGAATCAGCCAGCACACACCAGGTGCCATTTTAAATATTTGCCTTTCTCCACAAGTGTGACTTTTCAGGAGATTATGTGGAAATGCTCCAGTTTACAGAGCAATTATACTGCAAAGCCAGAAGGAAATGAGTGACTTTGAGTGTTTACCTCTTCATTCTCGTGAGATAATGAAGGCTTCCAGGCTGAGTGTTCTTGAATATTTCCCTAAGCAGAGATGGATTCCAGGGCCAGAGGCGCTGTCCGGCCATTTCCCCTCTGCAGTCCACAGAAAATAAGAGTGTTTACAGCACTGGCATTGAAAGAACAGGGAGGCTGCTCAGAGGCCAAAGAGGCAAGCCCAGGATTATGGCAGTCCTGGCTCCTTGTCACCTCAAGCTAGGACCAGCACCCTGGGCCACATGTCACCTCAAGACTAGGGCCAGCACCTTGGCCACTTATCACTTGAAGGCTAGGATCAGCACCCTGGCCCCCTGTCACCTCAAGGCTGTGGCCAACACCTGGCCCTCTGTCACCTCAAAAACCAATACCCTGGCCTACCTGTCACCTTGAGCTAGGACCAGCACCCCTGGCTCCTGTCACCTCAAGGCTAGGACCAGCACCTCGGCCCCCTATCACTTCAAGGCGAAGACCAGCACCCCGAACCCCTATCACCTCAAGACTAAGACCAACACCCCGGCCCCCTGTCACCTCAAGGCTAGGACCAACACCCCTGCCTCCTGCTACCTCACAGCTAGGACCAGCACCCCGGCCCCCTGCTACCTCGAGGCTAGGACCAACACCCTGGCCCCTTGTCATCACGAGTCTGGAACCAGCACCCTGACCCCCTGTCACTTCGAGGCTGGGACCAGCACCCTGACCCCCTGTCACCTCGAGGTTAGGACCAGCACCCTGGCCCCCTGCCACCTTGAGGACCATCATGTCACCTTGCCTGTCACCATGAAGCATACACAGGACACATGGCCTGAGAAACCACCATTTTCACTGCAGCCACTACTCTCAGGATTGTGTGTTTATGACACCTAATGACTTTCTAATGGATGGGACACAGACCAAGGATTAAAATTTGAGAAAATAGTAATAGCAGTTAAACATTGTTTTCTTTTACTTCTTTTCTCCAGTTCCCCTCCTGCTTTTGAAACAATGAGGTAGAGAAGGACGTTTCTGTAAGTTTCTGAATGGCTCTGTGATCTGTACCCTGAATGTTCCTCCTCTCTTCTCATCCCTGACCTGTCTCCCTTGATTGACTCCTGCTCTTCCTTCAAGACCCAACAAAGTACCACCTCCTCCTTAGAGCCTTCATCCGCACTCTGGCCATAAATAAACTTTCTATTCTAGCACTTTCTTTGCTTTGTCTTTAAAGTTCTCATGTACTACTATTTGTTACACAGGTACCGTGGGAAGGTGCCTAGTGGTGATGGGAGACTTAAATTCAGATCCTGCTGTGCCTTGTTTTCTTGTCACCTTATGTAGGCCGCCACCCTCATGGGCCTGGCCTCCTCACCTATAAGATGAGTGATTGGGCTGGGCCACACCAGCTCCCCCACCTGGGGAATTGTTAACTGGG
>NW_006971933.1:0-507 GCF_000164805.1 Carlito syrichta | reverse complement strand
CCCGGGCAACTTGACAAGACTTAATCTTTACAATAAATCAAAAATTAGGTGGGCATGGTAGCAGGCCTGTAGTTCCAGCTACTTGGAACTCTAAGGTGGAAGGATCACCACAGCCCACCCAGTCTGGGCCACAGAGTAAGACTCCAACAAGAAAAGAAAGACAGAAAGAAAGACAGAAAGACAGAAAGAAAGACAGAAAGAAAGAAAGAAAGAAAGAAAGAAAGAAAGAAAGAAAGAAAGAAAGAAAGGAAGGAAGGAAGGAAATTAAATAATAACATTTGCAGATAAAGAAAAACAGAGAGAGTGTGTTCCGATCAGATAATTCTACAAGAAATGCTAAAGCATTAAAATGACTGAAAAGAAATGATGCATCATCAGGAATGAAGAAAGAGCAACAGAAATAATGAATATGTAGGTAAACACTAAATACTACACTTCTCCTTTAAGTTCTTTAAAATAGCAAGATCTCATCCCTACAAAAAAAAATTTAAAAATTAGCCATAACTG
>NW_006971932.1:0-800 GCF_000164805.1 Carlito syrichta | reverse complement strand
CAGTTTCCTAGGATCGAAGAATCCTTGATTCCTGGTTACCTTTAAAAATACTTACTAACATTTTCAACTGCAAAACCCTCGGCCCCCTCTCTAAATAAAATTACAAATGGAAGTTTGAGAATTACAAAGTTCATCTTGAGACCAAGAGTTACATTCAAATATGGCGAGATGATCCCTTTTGTGCTGGAATCTGGCCTTAGTTGTTTCAAGGAACGTAACGGACTTGCAATGCGAGATACCCGTTTACAACTATCAAGAGGACCCGAATGTTGCTGGATTCCTGAATTGACTGATTCCTAATATCCACATGCTAAATAGCTCCAAAACATGAGTGGAGCTCGAAGCCCTGATTCTTGTTTGTCCAGTAGCAAGCCATCCTGAGAATATATTCGGATTGAGGACTCGTGTAACACAGATTCCTTATTCTTCCTTCGCTGGAGGCTGTGTAGTGTCCTGTATATGAAGACTCCATTTCCCCAGATTCCTATTTTGAATCCCTGATTCTTGTTTAGCCCTTAACTAGACGCCATGTAGAATTTCTGATTGTGGAACCGTGTAAAACTGATTCCTTATTTTTCCTTATCAAGAGGTCTCGAAGGTTCCTGTTATGAGGAGTATTACTCACATTCCTGCTTCATATCTCTTATTCTTGTTTAGCCTTTAGCAAGAGGCCCAGTAGTTATTTTGGTATAGAGAACACGTGCAACCCAGAATCCTTATTATTTCGTAGCAAAGGCCCTTTATTTGCATGTATATGAGGACCCATTTCGGCAGATTCATGCTTCAAAAACCCTGTTTCG
>NW_006971931.1:0-678 GCF_000164805.1 Carlito syrichta | reverse complement strand
AAAAAGCCACTTTCTTCCTGTCGTTTGTGGGAAGTTTCTAAGGGGAGCAAGTCCATCCCGTGCCTCAGTCATATATCCTAGAAGACCTGCCTCCACCGTCCACACTCGGGCCCCACAACAAAGATGTGTGTGAGCTCATGGGAAAAACGGCCCCAAGACAGAGAGGACATTGGGCACAGAGCGATCAAAGCAGTCCCGCATTGGCATGGTCAGCCCAGGTTCCGGTCACCTGGTCTGCCACTTTCGTTTTGGGGTAGGGCCATTTGTTCTCCCAATCACTCCATTGTCACTCTCCCATGTGAACCTTTCCCTTGGAAGTCATGAACGCCCATCATGATGCACGTGAGAGGCATCATTTCTATTGCCAGAGTCTCCATCTGCAGGGCTGGGGTGCGGTGGCACAATCGTGGATCCCAGGGCCACGATCTTCCAGGCTCAGGTGGTAATCCTGCCTCAGAACCTGAGCAGCCGGGACTCTGTGGGCAATCATGCCTGACTCGATTTTGAGGATCTCTCGCTGAAACAGGGTCTGGTCACATCACTCAACCTGCTCTCCGTCCCCTGGGCTCAGGTAGCCTCCTGCCTCGGCCTCCCAGGGCATGGAGCTGATGACTGTGATTCATGGTAACCAGCCTGGACTCGTACGTTCTGTTGGTGGGAGTGATGCAAGGAAATGCC
>NW_006971930.1:0-684 GCF_000164805.1 Carlito syrichta | reverse complement strand
CATTAGGGATTAGGAAGGACCATAGACCCCGAGATCAATAGGATGTTTTCGCTAGCTGTTGACCCATTCCCTCCTTTCTTTTCCCATTTGGCACAAACCACCAAGAAAAGCTCCAGTTGGCGCTAACAGAAAACTCTGATGCCGGAATGTACACAGCTAACCTAGGAGTCTATTGTTACCATTCCCCACGTCTTATGGCCTTTTTTCTTTATCACAATTTAAGTTTGGCTTTGAGTAACATTGAGGATCCTTAGTGCAGGTCACAAGTTCTCTTGATGCGACCTTTAGAAATTTATAGATATAGGTTTTAAGAAAAAAGTTTATAGCCGGGCTCAGAGACTCAGCCTGTAATCCCATGCCTTTGGGAGGCTGAGGTTAGTGAATTGCCTAGGCCTGCATGTTCAAAACCCACTTGGGCAGTGAGACCTCATCTCTACAATAAATAAAAAAATCAGCCAGGTGTGGTAGCGCATGCCTGTAATTCCAGCTACTTGGAAGACTGAGTCGGATGGATCACCAGAGCCCAGCAGTGATTCTTCGGTGGCCAGGAGCAGCCACTGCACTCCAGTCTGGGTGACCGAGTGAGACTCCAACTCAAAAAAAAAAAGAAAATAGTTTATTTAGATTAAGAAAAATTAAGTAACCATGTTATTATAGAAATGTGGTTAGTTCAGTTCGACTTAG
>NW_006971929.1:0-626 GCF_000164805.1 Carlito syrichta | reverse complement strand
AAAAGAAAAAAAAAGCATTCATTTGTGCATGGGGCTGAGATCATCGTGAACAGAAAAGAGATCATTTGGGATGAGGGGCCCCAGGCTTGGACTTAGAGTTCCTGAAAGATGGTGGATTGTCAGACAATTGGGCTGTGGATTTGGGAGACTGAGGTAGGCGACTTCAGCAACTCAGGAGTTTGAGACCAGCCTGGGTCAAGTAGCGAGGCCTCGTTGCTCCACAGAATGCAAGCACTGTAGTCTCATGTGGTGGCCGATGCGGTTCCAGCTACACGAGATGCGGTGGCCTCCATCCCAGTGTGTGCCTTTGCATCACCCCCACTGACAGCATGTGCAAGCACAGGCTGGGTACCATGGCTCACAGCCGCCAGACCTGGGCCCTGGGAGGCTGAGGCAGGAGGCTACCTGAGTCCCAGGTTCAGAGACCAGCCCATGAAGTTTGGGCAGAACTTGTCTCCATGAGAGGGCCCCAAAATCGAGTCAGGCGTGGTGGTCCCCAGAGTCCAGGGTGCTTGGGGGCCAAGGCGGGAGGATGAACTCAACCCTGCAGGTAGAGGCCCCAGAAGCCACGATCATATTGCCATGCCCCAGCCTAGCCTATGAAGACTCTGGAGACAAAAAAGATG
>NW_006971928.1:0-4405 GCF_000164805.1 Carlito syrichta | reverse complement strand
AACAACCCTTCAGTCAGTCAGTAAGAAAACATTTACCATATCTATTAAATCATAGGCACTGTCTTGGAGGAAGCTAAAAAAACATATAACTAGAAGAAAGATTGTGCCCTATATTCAATCGGTGGCAGAAATATGTGGAACCAAATAAGAACAAAGGGGACTAGATTGTGTATATTTCATACAATATGAAGTTAATAATTTGAGAAAAAATATGAAAGTTATTACCTTCAATTGAGGATATTCATTAGAAGATGCTAAAGGGAAAGGGACATAGAATCAATTATATGTAAATATAACAAAGCCAGCCACTTATTCATGCAGAGTTACTAGGGGCTGCATCCTCATGAAAGGTTGATTACTTTACACTCCCACCAACAGTGTAGAAGGAATCCCGTTTCCCTGCATTCTCTCCAGCATCTATTTTTTTTTCTTTTTAAGTTATTGATGATGGGCATCCTGGAGTTAAGTGGTATCTCATTGTCGTTTTAATTTGTATTTCTTTGATGATCAGTAAGGCTAAGCATTTTTTCATGTATCTGTTGGCTACCTTCCATAAGACCCAGCAATCCCCCTTCAGGGAATATACCCAGAGGAACTCAAATCACTCTATAAAAAGATGCCTGTACACACATGTTTATTGCAGCACTATTCACAATAGCAAAAACATGGAACCAACCATCTGTCCATCAAAAGTAGACTGGGCTGGATAAAGAAAACACGGTACAAATACATGATAGAATATTGTGCAGCCATAAGAAAAAACAAAATTATGGATTTCACAGCAACCTGGAGGATTTAGAGTCTATAATACTTACTGATCTATTACAGAAACAAAGATCTGAATACCATATTTTCTCACTCATAAGCGGACCCTGAACATTTACCATAATACTATAAGAAAGGCATTGGCAGTAGTAGGACACTGCTGGGAGGGGGCACATAATAGCAATAAAAGTACCAAAATTTTTCCTGTGCAATGACCCCTATGTACCTAACCATGAATTGTACCCCACCTCTTTAAAATTAAAAAATAAAAAATAAAGTGGTCACTTTAGGTTTTGGAGTGTTTCTTATTTTTTGGTTAGGACAGCAACTTGATAGAAATATACTGACACAAGAATATAGGTTTCATTAAATATCAAGTTAAGATTCCAAAAGTCACATTATGTTTCAAATAACTATACAAAAAAATAGAGAAACACACATATCAGCGTGAACATTCTGCCTGATGAGGAGAAAAGTGATCCTCACCAAAGGAACAAGTCTTGATCCTGACAGGATAAGACACCTGACTGATACCTGACTGATGGTAGAAGCTCCAGCATATCTTTAATACAACACATCAGAATCATTTATAGCATGATTCTTCACATATTTTTCAGGTTCTTCATTTTGTCCTGAGATTTAGAAAGTACACAGTTGTGATGACAGCTCAGTCAAATGTAAAATTCAATTTTGATCAGAAAAGCTGTTCTGAATTGATCACCTTGGATATATTCTTGTAGACTATTAGTTAATAAAAGTTTTTTTTTACACCTGTCTGGGCTACTGGCATACTTACATTTCTTTAATCTTCTTTAGCCATCTTAAAGTTTCTTGGCGAACACATGCAAGAATGTAAGTATGCACTGAAGAAATAATAATTGTTACTGTTACACCTTTACCAGTGTGCATCCTGTTTATTGAATCTGAAATGCTTTCCTCTGCCATTCCAAAATTTTATTTTTCATCTTTAAAGATTCAGAATGCTATGTGAAGTCTTCCTGGATCCCAGCTATCAAGTCTTCCTTGATCCCTAGATTAAAAAGTCTTCCTTCCTTGATTTAGTACTTGACTGATTTTTCTCCTGCATCTTTATTTACCACATGAACTGAATATTATTTCTTTCCATGTCTTTCCCCTTTGCTCCTAGACCGCAGGAGACAATCTTTCAAATTGTCTTCATCTGTTTTACTCCAAAATTATTTCTTGAATTCCAGCTAGGCACCGCAGTCTAAAGAAAGTTGTTAGGCCTGGCTTTCCTAGAGATCATGCCTGAGCTGAGGCTTTAAGGATGATATCAACTATACTGAAAGGGGTAGAAATCAGGAAAGAGTGCTAGCATGCCAGGCAGACACAAGAAAGAAAGAAGCTGGAAATACTGTCTGTATTTGCCTACAAAGGAGAGTGGTGGTAAGGAGGACTGCCAGCAGTTCTGTGATGCCAAGAAAAGGACAGTCAGTGAAAGGGCTAAAAATGGAGAGCTGGTGAGAAGTCAGATTAGGAAAGCCTTGCATGTAATTTTAAGATGCTTGGACGTTAAGATTATAAGACTGGCTTCTGGTCCTATTTGAACAGGATACAGATCATTCTAAATGTTAACACACCAATATTCCTAGTGAACCATTTTTCACTAATACAAGGTGATGATACTATGAAGCAAATTTTCAATGATCCTCATTAACACTTGGAAAGTCAATTTGATGATACATGAAATCATAGAAAATATTGGAAATCATTTAGGATTTGTTTTAGGTAGGTACTCTTCTAGTTACATTGAACATAGTTTTGAGTAATATTTGTGAATTCAAACCTATAAAAAATAAAGGAAATCACACTGTGTTTGGAAGACAATTTTTAAATCTCTGCCTAGCTTCCCATCCAGTCCTAAAGTTCTAAACAGAATTCTAATACCCACCTTCAAGTTTATGTTAAATACTAGCCTCCTAAAATTATTCCAAACAATTAAGATGGATAAGCTCCTCCTAACTCTCATGTTGGTGAAGCCAACATCACCCTAACACCAAAAAAAAGGATGAAGACACAAGACAGAAAATGACAGGTCAACATCCCTGATGAACATAGATGTAAAAATCCTCAACAAAATTCTAGGAAACTGTATCCAGCAGCACATGAAAAAAATTATACATCATGATCAGGCAGGCTTTATTCCCAAGATGCAAGGCTGGTTCAACATACACAAATCAATAAATGTAATTCACCACATAGAAATAAAAAGACTGACAAGATTATCTCAACAGACACAGTAAACGCATGAAATAAATTTCAATATCCCTTCTTGATAAAAACTCAATCGCCTAGGATTCAAAGGAACATTTTACAAAATTAAAAGAGCCATCTAGAACAAAACCACAGCTGGCATCACACTTATTGGGCAGAAGTTGGAAGCATTCTCCCCATCAACTGGAACAAGAGAAAGATGCCCACTCTTACCACACTAGTCAACATAGTATTGGAAGTCCTAGCCAGAGCAATGAAGCAAGAGAAAGAAATAAAAGGTATGTAAATAGGACAAAAAAAGGAAGTTACATTCTGTCTCTTCACAGATGATATGAGTCTACATCTAGAAAACTCTAACGATTCCACCAAAAGACCCCTAGCACTCATAAGCAACTTTCGATAATGTCTTGGGTTACAAAATCAACCCTCAAAAATCAGTTGTATTTCTGCACACCAACAACATTTGAGCTCAGAACCAAATCAAGAACCCAATCCCATTTATAATACACACACACACACACACACACACACACACAAATGAAATAACTTGGAATACATCTAACCACAGAGAACAATCTCTACAATAAGAACTAAAAAGCGCTGCTTTAAAAAGTCAAAGATGGGCTGGGTTTGGTGGCTCAGTCTGTAATCCCAGCACTTTGGGAGGCCAAGGCGATTGGATTGCCTGAGCCCGCAGGTTCCAGACCTGTCTGGACAACCTGGCAAGACCTCATCTCTACAATAAATCAGAAATTAGCCAGGCAGCTCACCTCTACAAAAAATCAAAAATTACCCAGGCGTGGGAGTGTACGCCTGGAGTTCTGGCTACTTGAAAGACTGAGGCGGAAGGATCACCGGAACCCAACAGGTCAATGCTTGGGTGGCCCTGAGCATACCAATGCACTCCAGCCTGGGCGATGGAGTGAGACTTCAACTCAAAAAACAATAACAAAAGTCAAAAATGATACAAATGTAAAAGCATTCTATGATCATGGATTTTTTTTTAAAAACCATTATTTTTTAAAAGTCCAAATCTCACCATCATGCTATTTACCTATGTAAAAAACATGCATTGTACCACTTGACTCTACATAAATTTTTAATTAAAAAGCAAAAGAATATTAGGACATGAAAACAAACTCTACATATTATTTATGACCATGTATACATATAGCAAAATATTTTTAAAGTGCATGAGAATGATAAACATCTATACAAGGTGTTGGTTATTTCTATAATAATTTTTAAAAGCATAAAAGTACTGCAGGGGAAGGAGGAAGGGTGGGATTGGCAGCAGTGGGAAACTGCCAGGAGGGCGGGGCACACCTCATCACAGGGCAACTGCATAATGAACATTTGTATACCTAATCCCAAATCAGATTCCACATCTTTAAATTTAAATTGT
>NW_006971927.1:0-494 GCF_000164805.1 Carlito syrichta | reverse complement strand
TGGCTGTTCCCCGGTCACTGCAGCCTTGACGTGCTGGGCTCCAGCGATCTTTCCACCTCAGCCTTCCAAGTACCTGGAACTACAGGCACGTGCTACCATGCCCAGCTAATTTCTAATTTATTGTAGAGACGAGGTCTTGCCAAGTTGCCCAGGTGTGTCGCGAACCTACTTGGGATTTTGATGCTATAAGAAAGCACCCCAGAAACCCATGGATTAAGAGCCCTCACTTCTGATCACACACCACCCCAGACGTATCCCTCTATTCTTCTTAATGTGTTGATTGAAGCAGTTTCTGCATGTGCAGTAGAGCAGGTTGTATGATGAATGCACACAACATCACCAGCTTCAACACTGAGCAATGAAGTTCATATTCTCTATCAGCCTGTGATAATCTGAATTTGTCCCCAAAACTTGTATGTTGGAAGCTTAATCTCCAGTAGAACAGTGTTGGGAGTGAGGCCTAGTATGAGGGGACTGGTGTGTTTGCATAGCAG
>NW_006971926.1:0-791 GCF_000164805.1 Carlito syrichta | reverse complement strand
ATACTTTAAAATTTTCAGCGTGGTGTTTAATTCAAAAAAGACAACATTCTCTTTGAGTTGAATACGTGTTTTTATTTTGTAAAATATTTCTTAAGGCCTGGCAGCTCAGGCCTGTAATCCTAGCACTTTGGGAGGTTGAGGTGAGGAAACTGCCTGAGTATACAGCTTCGCGAACAGCCTGGGCTACCTGGCGATGCCTCATCTCTACAATAAATCAAACAATTAGTTGGGTGTGATAATGCACAACTGTAGTTCTGGCTACTTGGAAGGCAGAGGCAGAAAGATCACTGGAGCCTGGCAGGTCACCGCTGGGGTGGCTGTGAGCATGCCACTGCATGCCTGGGCGATGGAGTGAGACTTCAACTCAAAAAAAAAATTTTTTTTAAATATGACCCCTTTAGAAAGTTTATAAGTTCCCTCTTCCCTTTAATTTTTTTGCATTATTTTCATTGTGCAATTTATTCCTCCAGTGAAAATCCAGCTGTGTATACTCATTTGTCTTTGACAAAACTCTGCCTTTATCTCTGTCATTATAATGTACTTCTGACCAGAAAGTATGACTGGTTTTGGGAATACAAAAAAATTCCACATAGTAACAAAAATACCAATGACTACTTTTCAAATATTTTCTAAAATTAGATTTGTGCCCATAGCACTGTATCATAAATATTTATAAACACACTCAACTTTGAGGAGCAGTGAGGTCTGTTCTTTGACACAAAGCATGCTGTTCTCACTTTAGACAATGCTGGCATTTACCTGTGATTCTGCAGCACGGGAGACCTCCCCTC
>NW_006971925.1:0-957 GCF_000164805.1 Carlito syrichta | reverse complement strand
AATTTTATGAGTATTTTATAACCCAACAAAGAGGATTTTTTGTTCCATTATTATTCAGTTATTTTAATTGATACGTTTTGCATATTCTGGTTCTCTATATTTCTTATCAAAAATGTCGTTGTTTTTTCTTTTAGAATCATTTTATTTCTGGCTAAAGAATTCCATTTAGTTTTATTTTATTTCGATTGGTTGGCAACAAGTTCTGTTTTGTTTGTCTGAAAACAAGTTTATTTCACCTTCATTTTTGGAAACTGTTTTAGCTATGTATAGAATGATAGTAGTTTTCTTTCTTTTGTCACATTAAGCATGTAATTCCTTTGCTTCATGATTCTCAAGTTGTATGCCAACACAAAAGAAAACATGCCTTATCTTCTCTGGTGAGCTTTCAAGATTTGTAACTGTTGGTTTAGATCACGTTTGTTGTTTACCTTCTGACTTACACTGTTTCTCGATTTTATTGCCCTGTCTCTGTGTTGCTTCAGTACTCTTTAGTACTATGTAGCTATCAGTACTCTTTCTTACGTGTCTTTCTTCACCTCTTCCCAGCCCTGTGTCTCGTTCTCACCTGATAGATGGTATGTATATCTGTTTTCCCTCTCGCGCTTCTCTCTTTCTAACTCCCTATTGACCCCCCCTTCCTCCATTATTTTCCTCTTCTATATGCCCCCTTTTTAAATCTAGGGACCAAGACTGCAAACTGCTGAATAGACAGACTGTAAAGCAGAGGGAAAAGTGAACAAAACCAGAAGACCCTCATAAGGAAGAACAGGTCATTGCAGAAGAGAAATAAAAGCAACCCCACCTTCCCTCAAAAACAGAATTGAAGAGGGGGAGGGAAAGGGGTAAAGGGAGAAAAATCTACAGAAATGAAGAAAAACCAAAAGAAGAGTATGGGTCTCTCCCAGACGCCTGGGAGAGCAGACACTGAGAAAATTGACTTGGAATGCAAACAATGAA
>NW_006971924.1:0-603 GCF_000164805.1 Carlito syrichta | reverse complement strand
CAAACAAAAGTCCAGAGAAAACACATCCCCAGGAAAGGCTGAGTGATCTCTAGAATGTCTAGTCGAGATGAAGGGAGAACAACATCCACGTAGGAAGCCCAGATAGCAAAAGGTGGTGAGTGAAATGCCAAGGTGCCAACAGAAGATAATAAGATATACAAAGGAAAAGGAAACATGATCCCATTCAGATAAACAGATTAAATCACCCACAAAATAAAAAATGAGCCAGGTACATGTCTATCGTCCCAGTGACTCAGGAGGCTGAGGTAGCTTAGGAAGACAAGGCAATAGTAAGCTATAACCATGCCACTGCACTCCAGCGTGAGTGAGAGAGTGAGATCCTGACTCAAAAATAAACAAACAACACTCCCAACAAAGAGACTAGGCAAATGTATAATTCATCCTAACTTCACAATTCTAGTAACCATTTAAAGAAAAATTAACACTAATCCTTCTAAAACGGTTCCAAGTAATAAAAGAGGGAATCAAAAAAACTCACTCTTGGACCCCACCATTGATCTGATACCACTCATGCAAATATATGCCAAGAATACAAGACTACAGACTAATATCCTTTTTGAATATTGATGAAAAAGTCCTCAG
>NW_006971923.1:6182-12340 GCF_000164805.1 Carlito syrichta | reverse complement strand
TCTTTCTCTTTCTTCCTCTTTATATCTATCCTTCCATCTTTCTTTCTTTTAATATCTATCCCTACAGATTTGCCGACGCCACCACATCTTCCAAGGGACTCCCCAAAACTTGCAGGGGCTGGCCCCCCGCAATTTCTATTATTTCAGAGTAGGCTATTTTGAAGTTGACAACACTGCATTTCCTTCCTGTATGATTTCTTTGAGTTTTACTTCATGTTTGCCATGTTTCCTGTCAATTCGTGCCATCCATTTTTTAATTTCTCTGCTTCTTATCTGGGACGGGTCTTGAAACACATTTCCTTGATTGTGCTTTCTGGTTCCTTTCTCGTGCACTGTCTCTTTAAAATTCTGAGAGACGCTTGTTTTTTAGTCTTTCCTCATTTGTCTGAGAACTCTCTTTACTCAGGAAGAGAGAATGCTGCTCCACCCTGTGGCAGCCTCTTGTTACTACATCTTTTTTTTCCTTTAGGAAACGCAGCAGGTCAGATTCTCTGCAACCTATTGCCAGTGATTGACCACGATAACGGGGATAAGGGAGGGGTGAGTCAACTCAAGGCGACCCAGAATGGCTAACACCCGCTCCCTCTGCCAGTGTCATCTCAGCTCTTATACATGCCTAGCTCACAGCGAAGTATAGATGGGGTGCCTGAATTTTATGCCTGCAGTTTTGTTCCACATCTGTTCTACAAATTCCTGCTGTTTACAGTGCATTTCACCCATCCAAGAGTTTTCAGAGTCCTTTTTTAATCGACAGCTGAATCTCCACTTTCTGAAGGCATCAGTCTTGAAATTCTCCAAAATCATTTTATGAAGCTAACATCACACTGATACCTAAACCAGGTAAAGATCCTACAAAAATGAGAATTGAAAGCCAATATCCCTTTAGAACATAGATGCAAAAATTCTCAATGAGAGTCTAGCAAATTGAAAGCAAAAACACATCTAAAAATCATCCACAATGACCTAGTAGGCTTCATCCCCAGGATGCAGGGCTGGTTCAACATTCGCAAGACCATAAATGTAATTAAGAACAACAACTGAGTTAGAAACAAGAACAACACGATTATATTATTAGATGCAGAAAAAAGTTTTGATACAATCCAGCGTCTCTTCTTGTTAAAAGCCCTCAAACACCTAGACATAACGGGAGCATACCTCAAAATCGTAAGTGTCATCTATGGTAAACCCACAGGTAACATATTGCTAAATGGACAGAAACTGAAAACTTTCCCCCTAAAAACTGGAACAAGACAAGGCTGCTCACTCTCACACCTCTTGTTTGAAATTGTGTTGGAAGTCCTAGCTAGGGCAATTAGAAAAGAGAAGGAAATCAGGGGTATCCCAAGAGGAAAAGAAGAAGTCAAGTTATCCCTCATTGCTGGCATGGTCCTATATCTTGAAAATCTCAGAGAATCTGTCAAAACCTACTTGCCCTGATAAAGTACTTTGGTAAAGTCTCAGGGCACAAAATAAATGTAGAAAAGACAGTTACATTCCTATGCACCAGCAACAAGCAGGCAGAAACCCAAATTAAAAACACAAACCATTCAAATAGCCACAAAAAAAGAAAAGAAAAGAAATACTTCGGCATCTTTGTATCCAGAGAAGTGAAATAATTTTACAATTTAAACACTGCTTAAAGAAATCCAAGAAGACACAAACAAATAAAAAAATATTCCACACTCATGGATAGGAAGAATCAACATTGTTAAAATGTTCATCCTACCAAAGGCATTCTACAGATTCAACCAATACCCATTAAGTTATAAATATCATTCCTCTAAGACCTGTAAATGAGAATACAGAAATTTATATGGAAGCATAACCAATCATGAATAGCCAAACTAATCCATAGCAAAAGAATCAAAGCCGGAGGTATTATACCTCTAGACTTCAAACTTTAAGGCTACAGTAATCAAAACAGCCTGGTATTGGTACAAGAACAGCACATAGACCAATGGAACAGGATAGAGATTATAGAAACAAAGCTGTACTTCCTCGACCAACTCATCTTTGTCAAATCTCCAAAACCACCACTGGGGAGAGGAGAACCTATTTAGAAAATGGTGCTGGGAAAAGTTGCTGATCACATGCAGAGGAATGCTACAGGACCCCTACCTATCACCATATACAAAAATTAACTCTAAATGGATCAAAGATCTAAACATAAAATCTCAAAATATAAGAATCTTAGAAGATGCAGGAGACACACTTATGGAAATTAGAACTATTGACTATTTTCCATTCAGAATTTTAAATGCCCACACCTTAAGGAATAAGATGGACAAGTGGGACCTTATCAAACTAATGAGCTTTGGCAAAGCAAAAGAAACCATCAAGAGAGCAGGGAGACAACCCACAGAATGGGAAAAAATATTTTCCAACTGTATATCTGTCAAAGAACTAACATCTAGGGTCTACAAGATACTCAAATGTTTTGAAAGGAAAAACAAAAAAAACAACAGTCCCATTAAAAAGTGGACAAAAGACATTTATTGACACTTTTCAAAAGAAGATATATGAACAGCCAACAGACACATGAAAAAGTCGTTAGCCTCACTCAGCCTCAGAGAATGCAAATCAAAACCACAGTGAGATACACATAACCTAGTAAGAATGGCCACCATTAATAAAACAAACAACAACAGATGGTGAGTATGCTGAGAAAAATGAAGGCTTCTACACTGCTGGTGGAATGCACACTAGTGTAACCTCTTTGGAAGACAGTGTGGCAATTACTGAAAGAATTAAAAAATGACCGTCCATAGGCCTAGCATTTCCCCTGTTGAGAAAATACAAATCATTCTACAAAAAAATGCCAGTACAGGTATGTTTGTTGCAGCACTGTTCACAAGAGCAAAGACGTGGAACAAACCATGCTGACTATCAAAACTGGACCGGTTTAAAAAAAAATATAGTTCATATACACAATGGAATATTTTGCAGCCATAAAGTGGGACAAACATATGAACTTAGAAGCAAACGGGATGGATTTAGAGTTGATCATTCTCAGGAAACTATCATGGCAACAAAGAACAGAGTACCATATATTCTCACTTATAAGTGGAGCTTGAATAATTATCATAATACTATTAGAAATGTACTGGCAGTAGTGGGAATCTGTCAGAGAGGGGGTGGGATTGGCAGTTGAGGGAAACTGCTAGGGGAGGGAGGAGCACACTTCATCAGCATGGGTACCTGTGTAATCAACATTTGCATACCTAAGGCTTAATTCTACCCCACATCATTAAAACAATTTTAAAAAGAGTCTATTCTTGTCTTTTGTTCAGTTTTTAATGGGGCTATTTGTTTTTTTTTCTTTTGACACATTTGAGTTCCTTGTAGATTTTTGATGTTAGGCCTTGATCAGCTATACCCTTAGCAGATATGTTTTTCTCATTCTGTGGGCTGTTTTCCCACTGTCTTGAGGGTTTCTTTTGCCTCCCACAAGCTTGTCAGTTTGATGAGGTCCCTCTTGTCGATCTGATTTCTAAAGACATGGGCACTTGGGGTTTTGATCAGGAATTGGTTGCCAGTTCCAATTTCCGTAAGGGTGTCTCCTGGATTTTCTAAGATTCTTATCGTTTGAGGTTTTACATTTAGACCTCTGAACCATTTTCAGCTGATTTTCGTGTATGGTGATAGGTAGGGGTCATGTTTTAATCCTCTGCTTTTGGTCAGTCAGTTTTCTCGGCATCATTTACTGAATAGGTTCTCCTGTCCCCCGTGATTGTTGTTGGAGGCTTTGTCAAAGATGAGTTGGTTGAGGAATTGAGGCATTGCTCCTGGAATCTGATCCTGTTTCTTTGGTCTATATGCCTGTTCATGTTCTAATACCAGACTGTTTTGCTTACTGTAGCCTTATCGTAAAGTTTGGAGACTGGAAGTGTGATACCTCCTGCCTTGTTTCTTTTGCCACGGATTGTTTAGGCTATTTCTAGTCTTTTATGTTTCCCTGTGAATGGAGCTCCTTATTGCTATTATTTCAGAGTAGGATTTTTTGAAGTTGGCCAACTCAGCTTTTCCTTCCTGTATGATTTCTTTGAGGTTCATTTCATGTTTGTCTTGTTTCCTGTCAATTTGTGCCATCTATATTTTAATTTCTGTGCTTTTTAACTGGGATGGCTCTTCATAGACAATTAATTGTTTTTGCTCTCTGGCTCCTTTCTTGTGCATTGTCTCTTTAAATTTCTGAGAGAGGCTTGTTTTCATCTTTCCTCATTTGACTGAGACTTCTCTTTACTAAGGGAGAGGATGGAGCTCCACGCGGTGCCAGACACTTGTTACCTTTTTTCTCCTTTGGGAAAGGTAATAGACCAGATTTTCTGCAGTGATTGGCCACGACAATAGGGAGAAGGGTGGTATGAGTCAACTTAAGGTGACCAGAATTGCTAACACCCCTTCCTCTCCTAGTGTGATCTCAGCTTGTATATATGCCTAGCTTACTGCGAAGGATGGATGGGGTGCCTGGATTTTATGCCTTCCTTTTTGTTTCCCCTCAATTCTAGGAATTCCTGCTGTTTGCAGGCATTTCACCCTTCCAAGAGTTTTCCGGGTGCCTATTTTAATCAGCATCTGGATCTCTACTTTCTGAAGGTATCAGTATTTGAATTCTCCAAAAATCATTTTATGAAGCTAACATCGCACTGATATCTAAACCAGGTAAAGATTCTATAAAATAGAGAACTACAGGCCAATATCGCTTAAGAACATAGATGCAAAAATTCTCAACGAGACTCTAGCCAATTGGTTGCAAAAATTCATCTAAAAATCAACCACTATGACCAAGTAGGCTTCATCCCCAGAATGCAGGGCAGGTTCAATATTTGGAAGACCAAAAACTTAATTATATACATCAACCGATGTAGAAACAAGAACCTCATGATTATATCATTAGATGCACAAAAATGTTTTGATACATTCCAGCATCTCTTTTTGATAAAAACCCTCAAACACCTTGGTATAAAGGGAACATACCTCAAAATCATAAGTTTCATCTTTGATAAAGCCACACCTAGCATATTACTAAATGGGCAGAAACTGAAAACTTTCTCTCTAAAACCTGGAACAAAACAGGGCTGCTCACTCTCACCCCTCTTGTTTAAACTTGTGTTCTCCACAAGAGAAGGAAATCAGGGGTATCCAAATAGGAAAAGAGGATGTCAAGTTGTCCCTCTTTGCTGATGGTGTGGTCCTATATCTTGAGAATCCAAGAAAATCTGTCAAAACCTACTTGCACTGATAAAGGACTTTGGTAAAGTTTCAGGGTACAAAATAAATGTACAAAAGACAGTTACATTCCTATGCACCTACAACAAGCAGGCAGAAACCCAAATTAAAAACACAATTCCATTCACAAAAAGCAAACAACCAAAAAAAGAAAAAAGAAAAGAAAAATAAATACCTCGGCATTTTCCTATCAAGAGAATTAAGCCCTTTGCAATGACAATAACAAAGCACTACTGAAAGAAATCCAAGAAGACATAAACAAATGGAAAAATATTCCATGCTCATGGATAGGAAGAATCAATATTGTTATAATGTCCATCCTACCAAAGGCATTCTACAGATTCAACCACTATCCCTTGTTATAAACATCATTCCTCTAAACCTGGAAATGACAATACAGAAATTCATATGGACTCATAACAAATCATGAATAGCCAAACTAATCCTTAGCAAAAGAAACAAAGCCAGAGGTATTACACTTCTAGACTTCAAACTTTACTCTAAGGCTACAGTAATCAAAACAGCCTGGTATTGGTACAAGAACAGGCACATAGACCAATGGAACAGGATAGAGATTTTGGAAACAAAACCTTACTTCCTCAACCAACTCATCTTTGTCAAAATCTCCAAAACCTCCACTGGGGAGAGGAGAACCTATTTAGCAAATGGTGCTGGGAAAAGTCGCTGATCACATGCAGAAGAATTCTACTGGGACCCCTACCTATCACCATACACAAAAATTAACTCTAAATGGATCAAAGACCTAAGCATAAAATCTCAAAATATAAGACTCTTAGAAGATGCAGAGACACCCTAATGGAAATTGGAACTAGCAACAATTTTCTATTCAGAATTCTAAATACCCATACCTTAAGAAATAAGATAGACAAGTGGGACCTTATCAAACTAATAAGCTTCGGCAAAGCATA
>NW_006971923.1:0-6019 GCF_000164805.1 Carlito syrichta | reverse complement strand
ACTCAATGCACCGAAAGAAAAAACAAAACAAAACAGCCCAATTAAAAAGTCGGCAAAAGACATTAATGGATACTTCTCAAAAGAAGATATATGGGCAGCCAACAGACACATGGAAAAGTGCTCAGTCTCACTTATCATCAGAGAACGCAAGTCAAAACCACAGTGAGATACCACCTAACCCCAGTAAGAATGGCCATCATTAATAAAACAAACAGCAACAGATGCTGGTGAGTATGCTGAGAAAAAGTAATGCTTCTATACTGCTGGTTGAATGCAAACTAGTGCAACCTCTTTGGAAGACAGTGCAGTGATTTCTGAAAGAACTAGAAACTGACCTTCCATAGACCCAGCAATTCCCCCATTGAGAAAATACAAATCATTTTGCAAAAAAGATGCCTATATTTGTATGTTTGTTGCAACACTGTTCACAAAAGCAAAGACATGGAATCACCCATGTTGCCTATTGAAACTGGGTCAGTTTTTAAAAAATGTGGTACATATACACAATGGAATATTATGCAACCATAAAGAAGGACAGGCATATGGACTTAGTAGCAACTTGGATGGGTTTTGTGTCAATCATACTCAGTAATCTTTCACAGAAGCAAAGAACAGTGTATCATATGTTCTCACATAACGCAGCTTTGAACAATTATAATACTAAAAGAAAGGGATTGGCAGTAGTGGGAAACTGTCAGGAGATGAGTGTAGGATTTCCAGTTGCAGGAAACTGTTAGGGGAGAGAGGAGCACTACCTCATCAACTAGAGTACCAGCATAATCAACATTTGTATACCTAACCCTGAATTGTACCCCACATCTTTTAAATAAATAAATAAATAGATAAATAAATAAATAATATTTCATAAAACAGAGGCATCAGTCTGTTTTTCACCAGGAGCTGCGGCAATCATGTCAGTCAGTTTTCCCCACAGATGGAACTTCCCGCGGTGATCTTTGTGGGAATGAGGACATTCCGCCTGAGCTTTGTTTCCACCACTGCTTTCTGTCCAAGTTTTTCCCCACGTGTACCTGATGTTTCAAACACTACTGGGAGGGGTGAACGGTTTCAGAACTCTTATAATCACTCCACCCTCTCCTTCTCCAAGCAGAACTTCCTTTTCTGTGCGCTCTTAGTGAATAGTAGTGATTACACTTTAGTCTTTAACCCATTTATGTTTTTCTTTTGTATATCTTGAGAGGTGGGGTTTAGTTTCATTCTTCTGTGCATAGACATCCACTTTTCCCACATAATTTATTGAAGAGACTATTCTTTCCCTGATGTATATCCTTAGTAACTCTATACAAATCAGTTGATTGTAAATACCTGGTGTCTCCGTCCATCTTGTGTTGCTATAATGGAACACATAAGGCTGGGTAACTTGTCAAGAAAAGAGGTCTGTTTGACTGATAGCTGTGCAGAGAGTACAAGAAGCATGATGCAAGCACTTGGCTTCTGGTGGGGGCTTTTGTGCTGTGTCATAACATGGTGGAGGACATCATAAGAGAAGAAAGCATGTGCAAAGAGGGACCAAACATGAGGCGTGTCCCAGCTCTATACAAACTCACGATTATGGGAACTAATCCATTTCCCTAGAGAAAAAATCAAAACAGAACTCACTCACTAGCACAAGAATGATTCCAAGACATTCTTGAGGAATCTGTCCCCTTGACTCGAACACATAGCACTAGACCAATATCTCTCAGTGCCACCACACCAGGGATAAAACTTCAACATGAGATTTGGTGAGAACTAACAAACCGTATCCAACTCATAGCACATGGATTCATTTTGGTGTTCTTTATTCTGGACTATTGATCTATGTGTCAGGTTTTTTTTATACCAGTACTGTGCTGTTTTGGTTATTATAACTTCACAGCATATTCTGAAGTCAGGTACTGTGATATCTCTAGCTTTATTGTTTTTGCTCAGGATTGCTGTGGCTATTTGGAGTCTTTTGTGGTTCCATACAAATGTAAAGATTTTTTTTCTATTTCTGTGAAGTATGACATTGGAAACTTGGTAAGGATTGCAATGAATCTATAGATTATTTTGGGTATTATGGACAGTTTGACAATCCAATTAATTATTATAATTAATTATTCTAATCCATGAACACAAGATATTCTTTCATTTATTTGCATCCTCTTTAATTTATTTCATCAATGATCTACAGTTTTCATTGTTAAGGTCTTTTACCTCCTTGGTTAAATTTATTCATAGGTATTTTGTTTTTTGGTTGCTATTATAAGTGGGAAATGGAATTGCTTTTCTGTTTTTTTTTTAATTGGAGTCACTCTGTCGCCCAGACTGGAGTGCAGTGTTCGGGCCTGGCCACTGCAGCCTCGATCTACTGGGCTCCAGCGATCCTTCCACCTCAGTCTTCTACAAGTACCTGCAACTACAGGTGCGCGCTACTTCACCCAGCTAATTTTTTGATTTATTGTAGAGATGAAGTCTCACCAAGTTGCCCAAGCGGGTCTCGAACCCGCGGGCTCAGGCAATCCACTCACCTCCGCCTCCCAAGGCGCGGGTTTACAGGCTGAGCCACCGAGCCCAGCGGAATTTCTTTTCTGTGTGAGACAACTTGGAATCTTCCAGACTGGAGTGCAATGGTGTGATTATAGCTCACTGAAGCTTTGAATTCATGCGCTCAATGACCCACTCTCCTCGGTCTCCCAAGTAGCTAGGACTACAACTACAGGCATGTGCTACCATGCCTGGCTGCTTTAATTTAATTTAATTGTTTTTGTAAAGCAAGGGTTTCACTATGTAGTCCAGGCTGGTCTAGAATTCCTGGTCTTACACTGTCCTCCTGCCTTAGCCTCCCACATTTCTTGAATTACAGGCATGAGTTAGCATGCCTAGCCTGGGGTTGCCTTTTATAATTCTTTTTCAAATATTTCACTATTGGGATATAAAAATGCTACTAATTTTTGTATGTTGATTTTGTATCCTGCGACTTTACTATTTTTATTTGTTAGTTCTAACAACTTCGATGGAGTCTTTAGTGTTTTCTATTTACACAAGATCAGGCCATTTGCAAACAGAGACTACTTGATTTTCTCCTTTTCAATTTAGATACTTTTCTTTTGCTTACCAAATAACTCTAAGACTTCAAATATTATGTAATGAAAGATAGAATCCTTGTCTTATTCTGTATCTTGAAGATACAATTTTGACTTTTCCCATTCAGAATTATTTTGTCTATAGGTTTTCATATATGACCTTTTCTTTGTTGAATTATATTCCTCCTATACCCACTTCGTTAAGTGTTTTTATCATGAAGGAATGTAAAATTTTATCAACTACTTTTCACCATCTATTGAAATGATGATATGGATTTTGCCCTTCATTCTGTTGATATGATATATCCCGTTTATTGATAAGTGAATGTCAAACCATCCTTGCATCTTACTTGATCATGGTGAATGATTTTCTAATGTGCTGTTAAATTCGTATAGTTAGTACTTTATTGAGGATTTTTGCATCTATGTTCTGAAGGGATAATGGCCTGTGGTTTCCTTTTTATTGTCCTTGTCTGCAATTGACAGGGTCTCACTATGCTGCCTAGTTTATTCTCAAACTTCTGACCTTAAGTAGTCCTCCTGCTTCAGTCTTCCAAAGAGTTTTTTTGATATAGGTGTGTATCGCTATAAATGTATCTCTGAAGACTAATTTTGTTGTATCCCTTAAGTTTTGGTCTGTTGTATTTCCATTTTCATTTGACTCAATAAATTTTTAAAATTTTTCTTTTGATTTATTTATTGATCCATTGATTATGTAGGAATATGTTGTTTAATTTACATATATTGATATAGTTTCTGAAGTTTCTCCTGGTGTTGACTTCTAGTTTCATTTCATTATGACCAGAAAATATTTGTAATATGATTTCAATTTTTTGAATTTGTTAAGATTTGTTTTGTAATCTAATGTAGGATCTATTCTGGGAAATGTTCCATGTGCAGTTGAGAAGAATGTGCATTATTCAGCTGTTGGATGGAATGTTCTGTAAATGTCTGTTGGGTCCATTTTTTTCTAGTGTGTTTTTTATTCCTTTTGAGTTTTCTTGTCCATTTTTGAATCTGATGTTTCTTTGTTGATTTTTTTTAAAGAAATGAGGGCTTACTCTGTTGCCCACAGTAGAATGCAGTGGTTCTGTCAAGCTGACTGTAGCCTCAAACTTTTGAGTTGAAGTAATCCTTCTGCCTCAGTCTCCCAAGTGACTGGGACTACAGGCACAGGCCATCACACCCAACTAACTTTTTATATTTATATTTATTTTTTTTAGAGATGGTGTCTCATTTTGTTGCCCAGGCTGGTCTTGAACCACTGATCTCAAGCAATCCTCTTGCCTCCACCTCCCAATGAACTGAGATTACAGGCATAAGCTGCTATGTCTGGCCTATTTTTCTATCAAATTTTTCTTTGCATTCTGGTTATCATGAAGCTTACAAGAAACATCTTAGATTTATAACAGGTTATATTGAATGGATAACAACATATTTGATCACAAGAAAGAAACACTATAGATTTTAGTTCTATTATTTTCTCACATTTTTCATTTTGATCTTATAATTTACATCTTTCATCTTGCTTGTCATTAACAAATTATTGTAATTATTATTTTTATTTATGTTGGCTTTTATTTTTCTTACTAAGCAATAAGTGGTTTAAGTCCTACAATTTCTGTGCTAGAGTATTCTTAATTTTCCGAATACTTACTTTTAATTCTGGGTTTACCTGCTGACGTTTTTGTGTTACACATTGGGACCCTTCTTTAGTTTGCGAAGTCTCTTTATCATTTGTTGTAAGGCAGGTATGGTTGCCAAAATCTCCTGTGCTCCTGTTTTTCTGGGAATATCTTTATCTCTCCTTCATTTCTGAGGGATAGCCTTGCTGAGTACACTGTCTTGGTTAACAATATTTTTTTCTTTAGCACTTGTTAAAACTTATTCCATTCTCTCCTGACCCTCAAGATTTCTACTGAGAAACTAGCTTCCAGGTATATTGAAATTCTCTTATACGTTATTTTCTTATTTTTTCTTGCTGCTTTCAGTACCCTCTCTTTGTATTTGGCCTTTAAAAATTTGATCAGAATTTTGTCAGTTGACTCTGATTGTTGACCTTCTTGTACTTGGATATTTGCATCTTTCTCCAGGTCAGAAAGTTTTCTGTTGTTCTTTATTTATTTAAATAAACTTTCTATACCTTTCTTTCTCTAGTTCCTCTTGAACATAAGATACATGTATCTTTGCCCTTTTGTTGCTGTACCATAGGTTCTATAACTTTTCTTCATTCCTTCTCATTCTTTTTTCTCTTCTGACTGTGGTCTGTCTTTGAGTTCATTGATTCTTCTGCTCGCTCAACTTTGCTGTTGATGTCCTCTATTGCATTTTTTCATTTTGTTTATTGTACCTTTCAACTTTAGACTTTCTTTTTCTTATTTCAATCTTTCTGTTACATGTATAATTGTTTCTCTCTACTTTATTCAAGTAAACTGAGTTTTCTTAAATGAGTTACAGAAAGATTAGAAATAAGTCTATTATGAAGAATGCTTGACATATACACTAGTATTCTAGACACAAGTCTACAGAAAGGTTGCAATACATCTCCATGTGCCCATCATCTACCCCAATAATCATCATCACATGTCCACTGGCACATCCCTATGCCTTCATAACCCTTATCCAAACTGTCATATTATTTTAAACCATGTTAACTATAAATATATCAACACATTTTTCAAAATATAAGGACTACTTTAAAAATACACGATCACAATAGCATTATTACTTCCCCAATCAATATTTTTCTAATCAAATATTGTGAAATAAAACTTAAATAAAATGTGGGCCAAACATTCAGGGAATTTGAAGCCTACTAGAAAAACATACACAAGAAAATGAGTGATGAGACTACAGTAAATTAGCACCATATGCCCATTTAAATTACTTGACTTAAATTCTTCTATGGGATGGTGGTGAGAACTAAAAAAGAAAGAGAGATTGAGAAAGAA
>NW_006971922.1:0-736 GCF_000164805.1 Carlito syrichta | reverse complement strand
TTATTGGTCGGACATAGTGGCTCAAGCCTGTAATCCCAGCATTTGCAAGGCTGAGACGAGGATTGCTGAGCCCATGGGTTCGAGATCAGCCTGGGTAACATGGTGAGACCTCATCTCTACAATAAATAAATAAATGCAAGCCTGTAATTCTGGCTACTTGGAAGGCTGAGGTGGAATGCTTGCCAGAGCCGAGCAGTTGGAGGCTGCAGTGATCATGAGCATGTCACTGCACTCCAGCCTGGGTGGTGGAGAGAGAGCCAAACTCAAAACAAATAAATAAATAACAAATAATTTCTTTTAAAGTCGAGGGGCATGATTTTGTACTGATATACCATAATTTGTTAATCATTGAACTGATGATTGACTGTTGATTTGTTTCCAGTTTGGGGTATTTGTGATTAAAGCTGCTATAAACATTCTATTCTATTCTATTCTATTCTATTCTATTCTATTCTATTCTAGAGTTGGAATCTCACTCTGTTGCCCAGGCTGGGGTATTTGTGACTAAAGCTGCTATAAACATTCTATTCTATTCTATTCTATTCTATTCTATTCTATTCTATTCTATTCTATTCTATTCTATTCTATTCTAGAGTTGGAATCTCACTCTGTTGCCCAGGCTGGAGAGCAGTAGCACACTGACGACCACTGCAGCCTCAACCTGCTGGGCTCAGGTGATCACACCTCAGCTTTCCAAGTAGCCAGAATAGTGAGAATTAAATACTTATTACATGTA
>NW_006971921.1:0-699 GCF_000164805.1 Carlito syrichta | reverse complement strand
TCTCCCCTTTTCACAGATGAGGAAACTCAACTTTCAGAGGGAGCAGTGGTTTGTATTCCTGTTTCAGTCTGTAGACATCTGGGGACTAAGAGGGCTTTCCTCATTCAGTTTCATGTCTTGTGGGTCCTGGGTTTGCCTCCCATGGAATAGCCCTCCTTCACATGTCTCAGTGCCTTTGACTTCTGTCACACAGCACTCTGAACATTCATGTGACTCCATGCCAGCTGTGGTTAGGGTGTGTAGGCCTCTTAGGTTACTAGAAATCTCTTTCTGCCCTCAACTGTTCTTATGACTCTGGTGTGTCCAGCCCACTGTCCACAGAATACAGGGAAGCCCAAGGCCATAGGAAGTCTCAGAGGACACATGCAAAGTTGGGGTTACTGAGTCAGATGGAAGCTGATGATATTGACACTCAGTGACCTGGCCTTTCACTGTGTGGAACCTCTAGGATGGAAATAAAGTTTTTGAGACATTAAGGTAATATGTGTATTACCATAGGAACACAGAGAAAAGCCATAGGAACACACAGGAAAGCACAATAAAACTTGTGTAATTGTAGTGCCAAGGATAAATTCTCCATCTTTTGTCTTGCCAGTTTAAAAGTTAATAGATTTATCTTATGTCTTATAACATGATTTTTAGTTATTATAATACATGTTATTTTGCTATTACACATTCATTTTTAATGGTTTCCTAAAA
>NW_006971920.1:0-593 GCF_000164805.1 Carlito syrichta | reverse complement strand
GAAGGCCATGGCCAATGGCCGGCTCTAGCCTGTGGGTCGAGACCCACCTGAGCAACACGGTGAGAGCTTGTCTCTACCCTCCATCCCAAATGAGCCAGGAGTGGTGTACTTGCCTGTCATTCTGGCTCCTCGGATGGCAGGGAAAGCCTCGCTAGGACCCAGCAGGCTGAGGCTGCAGTGGCAGGGAGTGGGCCACCGCCTTCCAGTCTGATGATGGAGTGAGACTACGACTCAAAGAAAAAAAAGGAAAAAAAAAGAGCATCCATTTGTCTATTGAATTGGGATCATCATGAATAGACAGAGATCATTTGGGAAGGAGGCCCCAGTCTTGGGCCTAGAATTCCTGAAAGATGGTGGATCAGCATACAACTGGGTTGTGGTTTTGGGAGGCCGAGGTGAGAGACTACTGAAGCCCGGGTGTTCGAGCTCCCTGGAATGCAAGCACTGGAGTTGTGCATGGTGGCACCCGCAGTCCAGGCTACACAGGATAAGGTGGCCTCTGTCCTGGGTGTTCCTTGGTATCACCCCTGCAGACAGACCATGCAAGTCCAGACTGGGCACCGTGGTAAATGTCCATCAGCCCCATGCCCTGG
>NW_006971919.1:0-783 GCF_000164805.1 Carlito syrichta | reverse complement strand
TAAGGATTTCTCAGTAGTCAAGGTCACTCCCATAAATGATGTTAAAGTTCTGAGGCTAATGTCATAAAAACAATGTGAGATGGTTGTTTCTCTGATTTTCTTACATATTTTACATTGAAAATTAACCTTTTATGCAATCTACAGATTCAATGAAATAACCATTAAGTTAACATCATTCTTCTCACACCTGGAAATTACAATAAAGTATTCATATAAAACCATCAAAAATCATGAATAGTCAAAAGAGTCTTTATCAAAAGAAACATAGCAGGAGCTATCACTCTTCCAGATTTCAAACTGTAGTATAAGATGACAGTAATCAAAACAGCCTGGTATTGGCCCAAGCATAGGTACATAGGCCAATGGATCAGGACAGAGAATGAAATCCTCAAATTCTAAAACCACTTATCTTTGGAGAAACCTCCAAGTCCCACTGGGGAATGGAGAACATCTTCAGTAAATGGTGTTCGGAAATGTCTCACCATATGCACAAGATTGAAACAGGACCCATAACAATCACCATACACATTAACTCTAAATGGAACAAAGACTTAAACGTAAAACACCAAAGTGTAATAATCTTAGAAATCGCAAGAGACACCTTTCTGGAATCTGGAACTGGGAACTAATTACCCTTCAGAACCCTAAATGCTCATAACTTAAGAAGTAAGTTAGACAAGTGGAATCTCCTCAAATTATTAAACATCTACAAAACAAAAGAAACCATCAAAAGAGTACTGAGACAGCCCACAGAATGGGAAAAACTATTCTCCATCTACATGA
>NW_006971918.1:0-662 GCF_000164805.1 Carlito syrichta | reverse complement strand
TGCAGATCCTAGTATTCTCCAACAGGTGTATGGGCACACTGAAACCCACTTCTCACTGCCTTGCTATCTTTTCCATGCAGTCAGGTTAAGATTTGCTCCCTGGAATAAAAGGAGGTAAGAAAATAATGGAAGAAGGGGAGGCAAGAGGTAGTTGGAGAGAGAGAGGAGTAAGAGGAAAACCAGGCATACATACCAACTAACAAACAAAAAGAGACACAAGCCCAGAAAATAGTAAAAAACAAAGTTCCCTAAAGCATACTGGTAATCACACAAAGACAGGGCAAAAAAATCATTCCTTTTGATGTGTTTTTCCCCAACACAAACAAATAGTCTCACTCAAAACAAAAAAAAGTGACAAAACAAACAGTCAAAACAATAAAATCAGCTGGGCTTAGTGGCTCAGCCTGCAATCCTGCGCCTTTGGGAGGCTGAGGTGAGTGGATTGTCTGAGCCCATGGGTTTGAGACCCACCTGGGTAACGAGACCTCATCTTTACAATAAATCAAAAAAATCAACCGGGCATGGTAGCACATGCCTGTACTTCCGGCTACTTGGAAGGCTGAGGTGGCAGGATCACCGGAGCCCAGCAGGTCGAGGCTGTGGTAGTCAGGAGCGACCACTGCACTCCAGTCTGGGCGACATAGTGAGACTCCAACTCAAAG
>NW_006971917.1:0-4699 GCF_000164805.1 Carlito syrichta | reverse complement strand
GAAATTAGCAAGTGCTTTTCATGTTCAGTGTTAATAGAAGATTTTAGGATACTGAGCAATAAGCCAAGATTACTCGTAGTGGTGGGTAGATAATTTTTTGGTTCTTATTTTATTTGCTTTGGTAACCTTCAAATTAACTTGTATTAAATTGCAAGGCATTTTAAGAAGTAAGATAAAAGTCATGTTAGCAGAGACGGTTCAATATTTTCCACATATTGACGGGAAAGTGTACTTGATGATAGTCCTAGAACATAAATATTTTCCTTGTAAGTATCAAATGACCTAGTTTGTCATATGTATTTTCAATAAGCTTGCTTCACCAGTATTATTTTATTTCCTTATCAAGTTTGTAATAATTTTTGTTTTTCTAATCAAGTCTTGCTTTTAGAATATTTCAAGATAACTTTTAGACAAGTTGTTTTGCTGGTTTACTATTCAAAAATAATTTAGTATATTAATGTGCTATTTCTATTAAAGGAAAGGTCTTATTTTAATATATATATATATATATATATATATATATATATATATATGTTTTTGCTTTTTTTTAGGGACTACAAGAAATACCTTTGAAGGGGAAAAAAGTCATTAGCTTAGAATATGAAGCCTATCTACCCATGGTGGAAAATGAAGATTTGTAGTGACATTAGGCAGAAATGGCCAAACACATAGCAGTGTTCCATAGACTTGGGTATGATTTCCTTTATCAATTTAGAAGTTAAGTATAGTTGTTTTCCATCTTTGTGCTGCTCCTCGTTCTTGAATCTTTCTTAAAAATTCAAAACTACCAGTAGGAAGGTGTGTATGTTATTTCTGGAGGATAGAAGGGATGGTCTCGGTGCTTTCAGTGACTGCTTGTTGGGTTGTAATATTGGGCAGACTGATGTTGCTCTTGGTGCTGTAACAAAGTGCACATGTGCCAAGACTTTCAGGCCCTGGGCCTCAGGGGTGCTAAAGGCCTTGAGGCCTCTTGAGAGTTGTTTTGTGGTCTGGACTCTGTTCATATGACAGTCTGTTATAGATTATTTTTTATATAAATGCCTTTGAACATCATTAAAGTAGTTTGCTTTTTGTATCACTTATATGAGAAGAATTCTGGACTTTAAAAAGAAACCAACTATTTAGACATCATCTATCATATTCTATTAGTTATTATTTTGTGATTAATAACTATAAATTTATTAATAACCAGTAGTTTTATTAATGATTAATATCATCAGTCCTATTAATTAGCACTGATTGCTATTTTGTATTCTAAATTCTTTGTCATAATTGTCAGGTGTTATAACTTTGTACCTTTAGGCATTACTTTGCTTTGTGTCTTGTTTGAGGCAGATGTTTGCTGAGTCAATGAAAGGACTCCTCCATCTTCATGCCCATTAAATGGTTTAGTGGATAGATGCTGACAAACTAGACTCAACATCAGTCTCAGCATCTCCTCTGCTGAACATAACTGGGGTGAGTTAATGTTTTCTAACTGAATGGGATATTTAAGTAAAGTAGAACTACAGCATAGTTCTAAGAATGTGTAACTGTTTTTTTGTTGTTGTTGTTTGTTTTTTAAAATGTGCCTAGCAGATTATTTAACACATAGATTAGGAGGTGATGGTAATTTTTATTCTTCATCTTGTTAAAGCTTGGTTCCAGTGTCAGAAGCAAGCATAATCATTGCTGTGTCCTCAGTCCACAGGGCTGCATCTCTTGAAGCTGTGAGCTATGCCATTGATAATTTAAAAGCCAAGGTGCCCATTTGTAAAAAGGTAAGTTAAAAAAAAAATCTCATTTTGCCATGTGTTCCTGATGTTTTCTAGAAATTCTTAAATAAAGGATGTAGAGTAAGAGTGCATACAGAATTTGCATACATGGGTCTTTACTGACTATAAAATCTTGTTTTCTTTACCTGTGAAATAGGGCATTTATATAATATCGCTTTTCCAAGGTGAAATATGAAATATACATGCCCGAAAGAATGCATCACAATCCAGTAAGCCTCAGCAAAAGGTAACAGTAAGCATTTCTAGTCTGGAATGTACCAGGGATTTGCATATGGTGTCATTTCCCTCTGATTAGAATTCCTTTGAATTATATGGATTTTCTATCAGAGAGATAGAATATTGCCTAGTTATCTAGGCAGTGGCTAAAATAGAAATTCTTCAAGGTAAGAGAAACTTTTCCTAGATTTCTTGCTTTTTAGGGGAGAAAAAGGGGTGATATACTGCTGCCTCTGAGTAAATGCATTGTGAATGGAGTTAAAAACACAAATAGGAAGTTCTGGTTTTCTGTCAATAATTCAAACTGGTCAATAAGAACAAGTAATTCTCTGGTTAAATAGAAAATTCTAAAGGGACGAAAAGGCCCAACTCTCCAGTTTCTCCCCGGTGTAGCAACATTTGCAGTGGGCTTGTTCTGTACTTGCACAAGTGTGTAATTGCATTTCATCATCTAGAATTTCTCACAGCATGGAAGCTGACAGCAAAACTGAGTAATTATGATCAGCTCAGTAGATCAGAAGATCAGATCAGTGCTAGGGCTTTTAAAGTGTGAGTCTCTTCTCCTTCCCAGAGCTCTGTTGCCTCAGTCAGTGGTACAGATAAGAAGTTGGACTCTGAACCTGACCCAAGGCCTGGGAAATTTAGTGACCACATTTTCTGAATAACAATGGAAGCCAATAGTTATAAGGGAGCACTTTGGGACTAGAGAATAGAATATGTGAAGTAAAACTTCGTGATGAAACTCAGACATATGGTTGCTTTGCTAATAACAAGGCTGCCTCAATTTTGATAGAATAGGATGCATGTCCTGGAAAAAGGAAAGTTTCTAAGCCTTCAAAGATGAGCTTCAAAGCTAGGTAGTAGGGGTAGCTTTCTTTACCAAGAGGAAAGAGTGGATAGTCAGCAGACAAAAGGTAGATGAGAGGGAGACCCAGAAAACAAGGGTAAGGGGCAGGAGTTTGGAATATTCCTTTTTAATGCTTTGAGAATTAACTGAGCTTTCCATTTGCTTTTCTCTGTTCATAGAGTATTGGAGGTGCCGGTGTTCAGAGGACAATTAAATTTGGATTCCTTTCCCTACAGAAATGAAATCTGCCTAGAGAAGGAGAGGAAAAAGTAAGACATTCTTCTTCCCCCTCCTTTCCACAAATTATCTAATCTTCTCTGGTTCTAGTCCTAGCTTGTGTGTTTTGAGATAATCTGTGATACAGGGAAGGGAATCTAAATTAGTTTTTTCATGGTTGCTAAAAGAAAAGACAAAAGACATTGTTAAAGTGTAAAGTTTATTTTATTTTATTTTAGAGTTGTGGGGTATATAGGAGGATTTCTCATAAGTAAATTGTGTGCAAGTGACGTTTGGGCTCCCCTAATAGTGGAACTCACACTCAGTGTGTAGTTATGTATCCCTTACCGCTCCTCCTTCCAAGAGCAGGCTTGGGCCTGGGCACTTGATAACTTTGCTGCAATGAGCCAAAACTCCTACCAACACCCTCATCTCTGAGGGAATGGGGACTGATTCTTTCAGGCTGCTTAGCTGGACATCCACCAGGTTCACAGCTGTATCTGGAGTTGAGAGGAGCCAAAAACGCTGTCAAGAAGCACATGTCCAGGAGCCAATGGCAGATGCTACCAACAGAGAGGACCGATGGGTTTGAAACCAACCAGGACATGCCACCACCTTGGCAGGGGATTAGATGACAACACCCAGGGCTCCTCTCTGAGTCAAGGCTGCCCCTAAAAGCTGCTGAAAACCAAGGTTTGTATTATGGAGGAACCTGCAAAGTAAAGGAACACCAGCCTGTCTCCTGGGCCACAGCACATCCGCCTTCAATCGATGCCCTAGAACAAGCCTGAGACAGCCCACTGGGGCCTTTCATACTGTCCCCTGAGTCCTTTTGTGCTGGAAACTATGACCTGCATGGCAGAGGAACCCTGTCTGCTTTGAAGATCATTCCTTGTTTTGTTTTATAAAATTACCAGAAACATTTTTGGTGTGATTATGAGTCTCACTCTGTTGCCCAGGCTGGAGTGCAGTGACACGCTGATGGCCACTGCAGTCTTGACCCTACCATGCTCAGGCGATCCTTCCACCTCAGTCTTCCAAGTAGCTAGAACTATAGGCATGAACCACCACACCTGGCTAATTTAAAAAAATATATTTATTATACAGACGAGTTCTTGCCAAGTTGCCCAGGTTGGTCTGGAACCCTCGGGCTCAGCCAATCTGGTCACCTTCATCTGCCAAAGTGCTAGTATTACAAGTGTGATTCACCTCATCTGGCTAACATTTTTCAATTAGAAAGACTCCATCTATTGAAAATTTGCAAAGGAACTCTTCTTTGGGATCTACTGAAAATTGTTATGGTTCTTCTGTTGAAATCGAACACAATGATGAAAGCATTTTCCTTAATCCCCACTTGTGGAATTGATGAGTTGATCTGAGTTGGGTAAGTCAAGATTAGAAGCCATAAAGCTGTACAGATACACCTGAAGCCAAAAGGGAGTAGAGACCTAGCTTACAGCTTTTTGTTTTATTTTGTTAATGATTGGGTCTCACTCTGTTGTCCAGGCTGGTGTGCAGTGGCATGATTGTGGTTCACTACTGCCTCAATTCCTAGGCACAAGTGATCCTCCCAACTTTGTCTCCCAAAAGGGTGGAATTACAGGTGTTAACTTCGCCCATCGTTAACAGTAACAACTACATCTTG
>NW_006971916.1:0-4655 GCF_000164805.1 Carlito syrichta | reverse complement strand
TTCAAATTTTGCATCCATCATGACCACGTAGGGTCATCTCCAGAATGCAGGGCTAATTCAACATCCACAAGACCATAAATGTAATTAAATACATCAACATATAAAATCATCATACGATTATATCATTAGATGCAGAAAAAGTGTTTGATAAAATCCAGCATCCTTTCTTGATAAAAACCCTCCAACACCTAGGTATACAAGGAACATACCTCAAAATAGTAAGTGGCATCTACAATAAACCCACTGCTAGCAAATTGCTAAATGTGCAGAAACTGGAAACATTTCCCCTGAAGACTGGAACAAGACAAGCCTGCTCATTCTCACCCCTCTTGTTCAACATTGTTTTGGAAGTCCTAGCTAGGGCAATTAAACAAGAGAAAGAAATCAGGGGTATCCAAATAGGAAAAGAGGAAATTAATTTATCTCTCTTTGCTGAAGATATGATCCTATACTTAGATTCCAAAAGAATCTGTCAAAAACCTGCTTGCATTGATAAAAGACTTTGGCAAAGTCTTGGAGTACAAAATAAATGTGCAAAAGCTAGTTGCATTCTTTTTTTTTCATTAATCAGTATTTTTTATTATGGTTTTGTGGGGTACAGTTAAGGGTTAGGTGTACAATTACGTTTCATTCAGGCACCCTGTTGATAAGAGGTGTTTTCCCATCCCCCGACAGATATTTGCTACTGTTAATCCCATCCCCCTCCCCCCCATAGTTTCCCAGTACCATCAGTCATTTTCTTATAGTATTGCATTGGATGTTCAAGGTCCATTATATGAGTGAGAACATGTGCATTCTTATATGCCAACAACAAGTCAATAGAGAACCAAATGAAAAGCACAATCCCATTCACAATAGTCACAAAAAATGAAATACCTCAAGAAGTCACAGGTCTTTACAATGAAAACTACAAAAAACTGCTCAAAGAAATCCAAGAAGTCACATACAAATGGAAAAAATATTCCATGCTCATGGATAAGAAGAATAAACATCGTTAAGATGTCCATCCTACCAAAGGCAATCTACAGATTCAATGCAATATCCATAAAATTACCACCATCATTCTTCTGAGACCTGAAATGACAGTACAGAAATTCATTTGAAAACATAAACAACCACGAATAGCCAAAACAATCCTTAGCAAAAGAAACAAAGCAGGAGGTATCACACTTCCAAACTTCAAACTTTACCATAAGACTAGAGTAATCAAAACAGCCTGGTATTGATACAAGAACAGGCATATGGACCAATGGAACAGGATAGAGATTCCGGAGCAAAACCTCAATTTCTCAACAAACTCATCTTTGAGAAAGCCTCCAACAACAACCACTGGGGAAAGGAGAACCTACTCAGTATATGTGCTGGAAAAACTGACTGATCACATGCAGAAGATTGAAACAGGACCCCCACCTATCACCATACACATATATTAACTCGAATGGATCAAAGACCTAAATGCAAAACCCCAAACTGAAAGAATCTTAGAAAATGCAAGAGACACCCTTATGGAAATTGGAACTAGCAAGCAATTCTTGATCAAAGACCTAAGTGTCCATACCATAAGAAATAAGATAGACAAATGGGACCTCATCAAACTGATGAGTTTCTGCAAAGCAAAAGAAACCATCAAGAGAGCAGGGAGACAGCCCACAGAATACGAAAAAATATTTGCTACCTGTATATCTGACAAAGGCCTAATTTGTAAGATCCATTAGAAACTCAAATGCGCTGAAAGGAAAAAACAACCATATTAAAAAGTGGGCAAGAGAAATGAATAGACATTTCTCAAAAGAATATATGCAGACAGCCCCCAGACACATGAAAAAGTGCTCAGCCTCACTAATCATCAGAGAAATGCAAATCAAAACCACACTGAGATACCACCTAACCCCAGTAAGAAAGGCCATCATTAATAAGACAAACAACACATGCTGGTGAGGATGCAGAGAAAATGGAATTCTTCTACACTGCTGGAGGGAATGCAAACTAATGCAACCTCTTTGGAAGATAGTGTGGCGATTTCTGAAAGAACTAGAAATTGACTTTCCATACGACCCAGCAATCATCCTATTGGGAATACACCCAGGGGAATTCAAATCATTTTACAAGAGATACTCACACACACATGATTGTTGCAGCTCTCTTCACAATATTAAAAAACATAAAACCAACCATGCTAGCCATTGAAGCTGGGCTGAATAAAAATGTGGTACATATATACAATGGACTATTATGCAGCCATAAAGGCGGACAAACATATGGACTTCGTAGACACTTTGATGGATTTTAGACTCTGCCATACTCAGTTATCTACCACAGAAACAAAGAACAGAGTACCATGTGTTCTCACTCATAAGTGGACCTTGAACAATGACCATAATACTATAGAAAGGAATTGGCAGTAGTGGGAAACTGCCAGGTGAGGGCGGTGGAATGGCTGTTGAGGAAAACTGCCAGCAGAGAGAGGGGCACACCTCATCAACAAGGGAACCTCATAATGAACATTTTTATACCTAACCCTGATTTGTACCGAACATCTTTAAAATTAAAAAAAAAAAAGATAAAAAGAAAAAGGAAGTAATACTAGAAATATAATCAACTATGCATGGTAAATGTAAGCTAAAAATGAAAAAAAACAAGAAAATAGAGAGAAAAGGATATTTTCATTATGCTTGATCTTTATCCACCAAAACCAATCATAATAGTAGGTTAAAATACAGAATTTTAAAAGAATTCACTACGCCAAAGCGATGGATAACAAATTTAATTGTAAAGATTAAAATTAATGTTTAAGTAAACTTAAAATTCAGAGAGAGTATGTTCTTTTTTGTGGAGCAAATCCAAAAAATATAAGTGTATAGGAAGGACTGAAATAGAAAATTTTCAATGTGCAAACAGAAATATAATTGACACAAGCAGGGATTATTAATTCATGATAACATTTTTAAAGGGATATTGTTGGAGTTAAGGATGTTCATAGTTTCCCACAGTACC
This sequence comes from Carlito syrichta, assembly GCF_000164805.1. Classification (NCBI taxonomy): domain Eukaryota; kingdom Metazoa; phylum Chordata; class Mammalia; order Primates; family Tarsiidae; genus Carlito; species Carlito syrichta. The sequence goes on along the minus strand of NW_006971916.1, from coordinate 1,661 downwards.
ACTTTCCAAATTTCTAAATATGTGTACATAAGGTGTCTTTAGAAAGGGAAGATCTTATTGTTCCTTAACCAAGATGCCTCCTTAACAAAGGATCAATTCTGGTATCACAATTATGGTGATTGACACGATATGTTCTTTGCCTACAGATGGGATGAGGTAAGAAATTCACAGCGTTGACTGTGAGGTGTTCTTGGCAAGACGTTTATGCTGCATTTAGTCATGAGGAAATTATCATACAAGTTTAGAATGTAAACCATTGAGCCGAAGAGCTGATCTATCCTTAATGCATAAATCAGTGTCACCATCATCAATAACAATGACAAAAAATAGAAAAGACATTTTGGTTCAAAATAGCAAAAACAATTTTAGTTATACTTCTTTTCTCATTCTGAACCCCAAATATCTCTTCTCATTTTGTTGTTGGTGATGGTGGTGCCGACATTGACTAGTTTGTAGAGAACAGGTCAGCTGTCTCAAATTATCCCAGATTTGATGGTCATCAGGAGCCCTATCTGGCTATTCCATTGATCCTTTGATATTTTCCTATCTGTTTTTGAGAATTTCCAAGGTTTCTGGCACAATAAGATGTTCTACGATCATCTTTTACTATACCTGCCTCAGTCCCAGAATCAGCATCACTCCAGGGAACTCCCTGGTTCCTCATAGTGGGTGATGGCATTTAGAAACTAATATGGGGTGCAAGGTGTGTTCATTTCTGCATGAATAACATTTGCCTCTAGGGTCTCTGAATTAACAGAGCTAGCAATAAAGTTTTAAAAATTGTGTTATATATATATGTAATATGATGGATGACTTGATACTGATCCTCCAATTCCAATTTAATGACAGAGGTTATTTGTTGCTCTCATTTCCTATTTGTAGCTCCCGTCTCCTGACAATGAGGACTTCAGTTTTCTACAGCATCAATATATTTCAAAATACTTACACATTTTCAGAATATTATCATATTTAAAAATAGTTTTAGCTAGAGGGGGCAAGATGGCGACCTGGCAACCCGGTGTCTGAAGCCCTCTGCAAGGGAGATCTGCAGTGGGTCTCTGACTCTCGCCCCCAGGAGGCTGGGGACCCCAGCATTGCAGCCTACTCCTCAAACAGAGCTCGGCCATCGCTATCACTGGAACATCGCAAGGACTGGACATTTTTACTGCATCGTCCTCTCCCGCTGCTGCCGCAGCCCCTCCCCCCACCAGCGCTCCCGCCGCCGCCGCCGCCGCCGCCGTCGCCGCCGCCGCGCCCGCCGCGGCCTCTGGCACGGGTAGCTCATCACAACCCGGCCGGAGGAGATCCACATCAAACCGCTTCAGGGAAGATCTGCTGGGATCGCTGCCACCGCTCCTGCGACGGAGACTGTCCTGCCCACCCGGCGCGGGGCTCCTGTTGCCTGCTCGGAGGCAGGCAGCCATCTTGTTCCTGTCCGGCCCCACCCCCTCTGGGGCGAGCAGATGAGATAGCACCACCTGCTGGCGATTCAAGGTAACAACACCGAAACGGGAGAGGCAAGCTTCATAAAGACATAGACTAAACTTCTGAACCGAGGTTATTCTGAACTGTCCTTCACAGCAGATCAGGGGAACTGACCCTAACTGCAAACTAATTTACCAGCTTGAAAAAAACAAAAAAACAAAAAAAAACGAGAAATC
>NW_006971915.1:0-714 GCF_000164805.1 Carlito syrichta | reverse complement strand
ATGATTCCATCTCCATACAAAAATGGATGCTGTTCTTTTTTCCCTTTATCCTTTTTCTCTTTGAGTCAGAGTCTCACTCCATGACCCAGTCTGAAGGAGAATGGCTTGCTCTGGGCCACTGCAGCCTCAGACTGCCAGACTCCATCAAGCCTTTACCCAGCCTTCCAAGGTACCGGAAGGACAGGCGTGCACCACCATGCCCAGGTCATTTGGGATGTTGGGTAGAGACAAGGCCTCGCCAAGGTGTCTGAGTGGGTCTCGGTCTGCAGGCTTGAGCCGGCCACTGGCCTCGGCCTCCCAAAGTGCTGGGATGATGAACCTAATCCCCTGAGACTGGCCTCAATCCTTGGTCAAAAATGAACCAGAATTCGTGGTGCAGCTCCCCACACCTGAAATCCCAGTGCTCTAGGAGTCTGAGGCAGGAGAATGGCTGGAGCCCATTAACCCAAGACCAGTCCAGGCCACACAAAATTACCCCATCTCTGTACCCATCCAAACAGGGTGTCTGGGGTCGAGGTGCCCATCATGCCAGCCACTCTGGAGGTTGAGACAGAAGAATCGCCAGAGTCCACGGTTTTGAGGTTGGCAGTGAATGACCGTTGTTTCCCCGGGTCCCAGCCTGTGCTATAGAGCTAGACCCTCTCTCCAAAAACATCAGAATCTTACACAGATTCTCAACTGCGTGTGGTGTGTTCACAGGGCGACTTTCTTCAG
>NW_006971914.1:0-2537 GCF_000164805.1 Carlito syrichta | reverse complement strand
TTGCATGTCATGGAGTGACAAGGTCTCCGGGGGTGGCCCAGAGTGCTGAGTCAGTCTTGAGTAGACCGGCCATCCCCACCACATCAAAGGTTTGAGAGTCATGCCCTCTCTTTAACCGAGGTGCCCCATGTGAGGGAAGAGCAGATCTCCCCTTGGGAACAAGGTGGGAGGAAGTGTGGGTGCCCTAACAGAGACACGCCTATGCGCCAGGCACTCCCCCCATGAAGAACTCTGCAGGGTCCCAGGTCGTTTGAAGGGAGCAGGCCTCACGGTGGTCCCCGAGAGTGGTGTGAAGCCCAGGCAAAGTGGATCATGCCTGTCATCCTGGCACTCTGGTAGGCCAAGGCAAGAGAATGACCTGGGCTTCTGGGTTCGAGACCAGTCCTGGCACCTTGGCAACTCCTCATCCCTACAAAAACCAAAAATATGAGCCGAGCTTGTTGGTGCAGGCATTTCAAACCGGCCAGACACGAGGCTGTGGTGGAGCATCACCAGAGCCCAGCCAATGGAGGCTGCAGTGGCTGAGACCGGGCCCCAGCACGATGGCCTGGGCGACAGAGCGGGACTCTGACTCAAAGTAATAACAAAAACCACCACGACCACTACAATCACAGGCCGGGTTCAGGAGCTCAACCTGGCATGCTGGTCCTTCGGATGCCCAGGCAAGTGGACAGCAGAAGCTTGTGGGTTGAACACCATCCTGGGACACTGTGCAAGACATCATATCGGCCATCAAAAATAAATCCAAATATTAGCTGTGTGTGGTGGTGCAGGCCTGTGGTTCCAGCCACTCTGGGGATGAAGGTGAGAGAATTGCTTGAATGCAGCCAGTGGAGTCCACAGTGGCTGTGAGTGTGCCCCTGCGCTCAAGTCTTACAGAAGGGAATTCGAGTCCAATAATAATATGATAATAATCATCACCACCACCACCACCACCAACCCTGCCACCCAGCTTGAGGTGTCACTCTCAGGGATGGGAGAGGAAAATGCTCTTACTGGCCTGTAACTCGCGGGAGATTTCAAAGGTGGCCAGCAGGCACGTCCATCCCGCACCTTCAGCCATGTGCCCCAGAAGGTCTGCCTCCACCCTCCACACTTGTACCCCACAGGAAAGATGGGTATAAGCTCACAGAAAAGATGGCCCTAAGCTAGGGTGGCCATCGGGCAAAGAGAGATCAAAGCAATCTGGCAACGCCACCACCAGTCCTGGTTCTGGTGGCCCTGTCTTCCACCTTTGGGCAAGGGAAGTGATCCTTCCTCTCCTGATCACACCATTGTCCCCTGCCCATGCAGACTTTTCCCTGGGGAGCCGTGGACACCCATTGTGACGCATGTTGGAGGCGTCTTTTGTGTTGCCATAGTCGTCTCCATGTGCTGGGCTGGGGTCTAGAGGCATGATTGTCATTTCCGGGGCCTGGACCTCTGGGCTCAGGCAGTCCTACTGCCGCAGCTGCTGAGAAGCCGGGATTCCATGGGTCATCACACCTGACTCGAATTTGGGGACCTTACACCAAATTGAGGTCTGGTCATGTCGCCTTGGCTGATCTCTGAACCCTGACTCAGGTAGCCTCCTTCCTTGGCCTCCCTGGGTGCAGGGTTGACGGCTGTGATCCCCGGTGCCTGGCTTGGACTAGCACGTTCTGTCAGTCAGAGCGATGCAAAGGAACACCCTGGGAAGGTGGCCACCACATCCCGTGTATCTAGGACTGGGGGCACCACCACGTGCGATTCCAGTGTTTGCATTCCAGGGAGCAATGGGGTCTCACAACGTGACCCAGGCTGGTCTGAAAGTCCTGAACTCCAGTGGTCTCCCGCCTTGTCCTCCCAAAGCCACTGCCCAATTGTCTGCCAACTGGCCATCTTTTGGGAACTCTAGGCCCAAGCCTGTGTCCTCCATCCCAAATGATCTGTCTGTTCACTATGATCCCAACTCCATAAACAAATGGATGCTCTTCTTTATGTTATTTTTTCCGTTTTTTTGAGTCGAATACTCACTCCATTACCCAGGCTTGTGGGAGGGGGCTCACTCCTGGTCACTGCAGCCTTGACGTGTCAGGCTCTGGTGAGCCTGACCTGGCCTTCTGAGGAGCCAGACGGACAAGCCCACACCACCTCGCCTGGCTCATTTGGGATGGAAGGTAGAGATGAGGTCTCACTGAGTTGCCCTGGGTCTCAGTTCGCAGGTTTGTGTTGGCCACTGGCCTCAGCCACTGAAAGCACTAGGATGACGAGTCTGAGCCCCAAGCCCCGCCTCATTCCTTCATTGAAAATGAACCAGAAGGCCTGGCATGGCGGCCCATGCCTGGAATCCCAGCGTTATGGGAGGCCGGGGACAGAGGATGGCTAGAGCCCAAGAGCCCAAGGCCAGCCCAGGCCACACAGGGAGACCCCATCTACCACCCATTCAAACAATGGGTCTGGGTTCGAGGTACCTGTCGTTCAGGTCACTCCAGAGGCTGAAGCAGGAGGATCACCAGAGCCCACGATTTTGAGGCTTGCAGTGAAGGACTGTCGTGTCTCTGGGCCCCAGCCTGGGT
>NW_006971913.1:0-704 GCF_000164805.1 Carlito syrichta | reverse complement strand
ATGTCCCAGAGCTAAGACCAATCCAAAGGAAGAGGTATGTTGCTAGGCAAACCCAATCTTGGAAGTGTGATGGTGACTCCAGAGGCAACGATTGTCCAGACTGGTGAAATCAACCATCTCCTGTGTAGCCAGGTGAAGTTTAATGCCAGATTCTGGCATGGTTCCTGTGTTTGAATTTCTTGCATCATTGACTGTCAGAAGTTAACTGAATTTCTTTTGTGGAAGAGATGTGACAGTTAGTGGTTGGAAATGTTCAGTAACCAAAGTAGTTGTCACAATGCAGTCATCCATAATTTATTCTTAAGATCTGAGAGATGAGAGAGACTGGTGCAAGAAAAATAAAAGTAATAAAAGGAAAAGAGAAATGCTGAACTGGGCCCGGTGTATCATGTCTGTAATCCCAGCAATGTGGAAGGCCGAGGCAGGAGGATCGTTTCAGCCCAGGAGTTCCAGATCAGCCTAAGCAACATAGCTACAAAAAAAAAAAAAAAAAAAAAATTGCCCAGGTGTGGTCCATGCACTCAACTTTCCTTGTTATAAAAACTCTCTACCCCACCTTCACTGAAACTTAAATTATCACTAGTCATTAAATGAACACTAGCGTTTTCATGACAAATTGAAAAAGCAATAGATTTTTTTCACCTGTTGGACCACAGGCTGATATTTCTCTATTTCAGACTCTATTCTAATTCCTCCACCTAGGG
>NW_006971912.1:0-729 GCF_000164805.1 Carlito syrichta | reverse complement strand
GCTGGCTAGTTAGGTAGTGAGAATAGTTAAGTCAGTTGTTAGTCTGCTGGCTATCTATTTAAGTCACCTAGATAAGTCAGGTGGCTAGCCAGCTGGCTAGCTAAGTAACTTGCTAATTAAGTCAGCTGGCTAGACAGCTGGCTAGTTAGTTAAGTCAATTAGTTAAGTCAGCTTGCTAGCCAGCTGGCTAGCTATATAGCAAGCTAGTTAATTTAGCTGACTAACAAGCAGGCCGGTTGTTAAGTCAGCTAGTTAAGTCAGCTGACTAGCCAGTTGGCTAGCTAGGTAGTGAGCTAGTTAAGTCAGTTGGCTAACCAACAGTCCAGCTAATTAAGTCAGCTCGTTAAGTCAGTTGGGTAGCCAGCTAGCTAGCAAGTTACAGATCCAGTTAATTCAGCTGTCTAGCTAGCTGGCTAGCTGGTTAAATCAACTAGTTAAGTCTGCTGGCTAGCCAGCTGGCTAGCTAGGTAGCAAGCTAGTTAAGTCAGTTGGCTAGCCAGCTGGCTAGCTAGATAAGTCAGCTAGTCAATTCAGTTAGCAAGTCAGCTGGCTAGCTAATTAAGTCAGCTAGTTAAGTCATCTGGCTAGCCAGCTGGCTAGCTGGTTAAATCAGCTAGTTAACTCAGCTGGCCAGCCAGTTGTCTAGCTAGGTTGCTATCTATATAAGTCAGCTAGTTAAGTCAGCTGGCTAGCTAGGTAGCTAGCTAACTAAGTCAGCTAGGTAAGTCC
>NW_006971911.1:0-761 GCF_000164805.1 Carlito syrichta | reverse complement strand
TCAGCTTCAGTATCTCCTGCTCGAGACTGCTCTCCTAATTCATCCTGTGTTCCCTAAGACACTCTACCTTCCCTATTATAACAGGTAAACAGGCTTTATTGGGATTGCTTATTTAATTGTCTGTCTTTCTTGCTAGATTTATCGGTTCAGTGATAAAGACAATAGAATCTCACTGACCAATTTTTTCCCCTTAGATCATGGCATAGAACCTGGAACTTGGCCAAAGTTCACAAAAAAGTTGGCAAATAAATTTTTTGCTACTAATGCTTTTTATTTTTATTTTTAAAGACAGGGTCACACTCCATTGCCCGGGCTGGAGTACAGTGACTCGATTATAGCACACTGCAAGCTCCAACTCCTGGACTCCAGCAATCTTTGTACATCCGCCTTCTGAGTAGCTGGGACTATAGGTGGGCACACCCATGCGCTGCTAATTTATAAATTATTTTATTTTTTGTAGAGATGGAGTCTTGCTATGTTGTTCAGGCTGGTTTTAAACTCCTAGTACTGGGATTACTGGCATGAGTCACCATGCCTGCCCCTGCTAATTGTGTTAACACGCCATTTTGGTGGATAACGCATATCTGTTTTGAAAAAGTGTAAGTTAAAGTAAAAAAAATACACTGACTACCTATCTGCACCAACAAATTCAAAAAGAAGAAATTGGAGTCATGGGCCAAGTCCTTCATTTTCTTCAAAAAGTATAAGCTGGGTGTAATTCCAGTGCTGGTCATGGAAGGCTGGGTCATGAAGATGGCTTG
>NW_006971910.1:0-1506 GCF_000164805.1 Carlito syrichta | reverse complement strand
TCACATAGTTTAGGGAAAAAGCAGAGAGACAATGCATATCTGCATGCTCCCAGGAAAGATGCCTCCATAACTTCTGACCGAGTGGAGCTCAGTCACCCCACCTGTTCCTGGATACCACAGCAGTAACTCAGTACTCCCTGAAGGTCCAATTCCCCACCACCATTACCATCACCAAAGCTCTGCTCCTGCCACCTGCAGGTCAAGGAGGGAGAGAAGAAAAAGGATGCTTCTGTGTGCCTACAGAATGGATGTCACAAGCCACTGCCCCCATGAGTCCCTCCCAGGCAGGGCTTCTCTGTTTCTATGATAGGCTTCCGGGCACCATGCAACCACCTGACCACCATTTGAATACTGCATCTGTGGCTTAGTGCTCCTGTGAGGGCAAAACATACAGAGGTCTCTGTTGAGTCCCACCCCCCCATAACTGACACCTCTGCCTCTACCCCTGCTGCCTCTGGGTCAGGGAAAGACCAGAGAGCCAGGGCACTAAGTGAGCCAGTCAATCAGATACAACATCAACCACAGGCATCCTCACAGAGGAAAATAAAAAGCCTCATCCCAATGATAGCAGATTAAAAGAAAAATCATTTCCCCCAAATAATAAGATACCACTGCAAGAATTCCAGCAATACCAAAAGCCAGAGTGTTGATACCTAAAAAGATTGTACCAACTCCCCCGCAATGAATCCTAACCAGAATGAAATATCCAAAATGACAGATATAGAATTCAGAATATGGTTGATAAAGAAACTAAATGAGATCTAATAAAAAGTAGAAACCCAAAACAAAGAGACCCCAATCCACGAAGTGAAAGCTGACATGGAAAATCTTTAAAAGACTCAAACTAAACTTCTAGAATTAAAAAATTTACTCCAGGAGCTTCAAAATACAATTGCAAGCTTTAACAACATAGTAGACACAGATGAAAGAATTTCAGAGCTTGAATACTAATCTTTTGAATCAATTAGAAAACAATAATAAAGAAAAGAAAAAGAATTATTTAAAAATGAACAAAGCGAGACGGGGCAAGATGGCGATGGCACAGGTGAACTGGTGAGATTCTCTGAATGGACCAAGACTGCAAACTGCTGAATAGACAGACTGTAAAGCAGAGGGAAAAGTGAACAAAACCAGAAGACCCTCATAAGGAAGAACAGGTCATTGCAGAAGAGAAATAAAAGCAACCCCACCTTCCCTCAAAAACAGAATTGAAGAGGGGGAGACAAAGGGGTAAAGGGAGAAAAATCTACAGAAATGAAAAAAAACCAAAAGAAGAGTATGGGTCTCTCCCAGACGCCTGGGAGAGCAGACACTGAGAAAATTGACTTTGGAATACAAACAATGAAAAGTCCCCAGAATGAAGGGTCTCAAAATGCAAATGTAGATATCAAAACAATAATGGAGAGATTAAAAAGAATTGAGGAGACACAAGAAGAAACTAGGAAGGAGCTGATATCTGAGATAACAGTAATAAAGAATACTGTGAATGAAATAAATAACAAATTG
>NW_006971909.1:0-3319 GCF_000164805.1 Carlito syrichta | reverse complement strand
TTTACTGCATGTCCCAGTGACTGGCACGCCTCTGTGATAAGTGCCCCTGTGACAGACCTTCATCCATAATCGATGTCCTAGTGACTATTCCTCCTCTGTGATGGGTGTCTCAGTGTCTGGCTCTCCTTTGTGTTGGGTGTATCAGTGGCTCGCTCTCTGTTGTGATAATTGCCTCAGTGTCTGGAACTCCTCTACAATGGGTACCACTGGGACTGGCTTTCCTCCATTATTTGTACCCCAGTCATTGTGCCTTCTCTTTGAATGGTGCCCAGTGACTGCTCCTCCTCCATTATGGGTGTGTCAGTGACAGGACCTCTTCCATAATGTATGCCCCAGAGACTTTGTTACCCCTGTTATTAGTGCCTAACTGACTGGCTTCATGTATGATGGATGCCATAGTGAATACCAACCTCTGTTATGGGTCTTCAAGTAACTGAATTTCCTTCAAAGTTGGTCTTCCACTGACTCACCCTCCGCTGTGATGAGTGTTCCAGTAAATGGGTTTCCTCCGTAATTTTGCTTTCAGTGAGTCACCCTCCTTTATAATGAATGTCCTTCTTAGTACTATTCCTCCTTAATGGGTGCTCCACTGAGTGAGTGCTCCACTCACTGGCCCTCTATAATGTGTTTAGGACCTCCTAAAATCTTCTGTCCCAGTGACTGGGCCTATTCCAAAATGTGTGCTCCATTGACTGTGCATAGTCTGTGATTAATGTGATTACCCCTCCTCCAAATTGAATGCACAAGGGACTATTTTTCCTCTGATATTTGTGATTCAGGAACTGGGCACACTCCATAATAGATCCCAATGACTAGCCCTCTTCTGTGAGTGGTGCCTCAGTGATTGGCACGCCTCTGTGGTGGGTGTCCCAGAAATGGTCTTTCTGTTAAAAATGCCCCAGTAACTGATTATTCTTGGTAATGGGTGCCACAGTGACAAGTTTACTCTGTGCTTACTTCTCTAATGATTGATTCTGCTACATAATGTGTGCATTGGTGACTACACTCCTCCATTATTGGTGCCTGTGTGACTGTAACTCCTTGGTGATTTGTTCCTAAGTTACTGGTCATCCCCATAATGAATGGCCTAGTGAATTGCTGTCCTCTATGATGGATGTTCCAGTAATTGGGTCTTCTCTATATTGGGTGCTGCAGCGACAACACGGCTATGTGATTGCTGACCAAGTGACTGGTCTTCCTTCATAATGGATGCCCCAAGTGACTGGCCCTCCTCTTTAATTATTGTCACAGTGATAATCCCTCCTCTGTATGGGAGACCTAGAAACTAACACTTCTCTGTGAGGGGCAACCACGTGACTGCCCTTCCATAATAGAAGATCAAGTGACAGACTCTCTTTGTTATGTGTGTCTAGGTGACTACACCTGTTCTGAAATGGGAGTCCCAGTGATTGGTCCTCTTCTGATTGGCTCCAGTGATTGGCTATTCTTTGTACTCTGCCCTATGGACTGTCTTTCCTCTGTGATAGGTGTTTCAGTGTCAGGCTATTTTCTGTGAAGGATGCACTAATCATTAGCCTTCTTCTGTGATAGGTGCCCCAGTGAACTGCCCCTTCTCCATAGTAAGTTCCTGAGTGACAGGTTCTCCTCTGCCATCAGAGTCGTATTAAATGAGTCTCCTCCATATGGGTGCTCCAATGACTAGTCTATGTCTTTGATAGAATTCCCAGAGACTGGCCTCCCATCAGTATGGGTGTCTAAGTGACTTTTCTTCCTCGGAAATGAGCACCCAACTTACTGGCCCTCATCTGTAATTGAAGTCCTAGTGACTGACCCTTATATGTGATTGTTGTCTTAGTGACTATCTCTCCTCCATAATTGGAGACTAGCCCATCTTTTTGACAGGTGACTAGTGTCTAGCCTTCATCCAAAATGGGTGCTGCAGTGACTGGTCCTCATTTGTGATGGATACCCCAGTGACTGGCCCTCCTCTCTGTTTGGTACCTCAGTGTCTGGTCTTCATATATGATGGATGCCTCAGTGTCCTGCCCTCCTCTGTGATAGAAGTCACAGTGAGAGACCTTCCTCCATTATGGGTGTCACAGTGATTGGGTTTTCTCTGACACGGGTGCCCAGTGACTAGCCATCCTATGTGATGGCTTTCACACTAATTGAGCCTCCATGATATTGGATGCCTCATTGAAAATCCTTTGTCATGTCTGTCCCAGTGACTGCTTATCTTCCAAAATGTGTGCCCCTGTGACTTGGCACCTTTTGACCAGTTTCACAGTGACTGATCTTCATATATGATGGATGTCACAGTGACTGGACCTCCTTCCTATGGGTTTCTCAGTGACAAGTACATCCTCTTTGACGGGTGGTGAACAGCCTCATGCGTGATGGGTATCACAGTGACTGGCCCACCTCTGAAAAATTCCCATGGTACTGATCCTTCTATTTAAAGGGTACAAGACAGAATTTGCCTCACCTGTGGTTGTTACCCTAGTTACTGGCCTTATTCTGTGTTTGTGGCTAAGTCCCTCCTAAGTCCCTCCTAATGCATGTTCCCAGTTACTTGTGCTCTTTTGTGATTGGTGCTTCAGTGACCTACCCGCTTCTATTATGTGTGCCTCAGTCACTGACTTTCCTTCCTGTTGGTTGCTCCAAAAATGACTCTTCTCTGTGTTTGGTACCCCCATGACAGACTATCCTCTGTGGTGGATGTTCCAATGACTGGCTATCCTCTGTAATACATACTGAAATGACTGCGCCTCCTCTATAATGGGTGCTCCAGTGACTGGCCCACCTATGTAATAGGTGCCCTGGCAACTACCCTTCTTCTCTGAATAGTTCACTTTTTTTGAAGATGATCCAGTGACTGTTTCTTCTCTGGGATGAGTGTACCAGTGACTGGATCTCTCCTTTGTGGGGTTCCTCAGTGATTAGGCTTCTTCTGTGATGGGTGTTCCAGTGATATACCCTCCTAAATAACATGCTCAAGTGACTGATACTCGTCTATGATAGGTGTCCCCATAACTGGCCCTAAACTGTAACGGGTGTCCTAGGGATTGACTATTGTCTGTGACTACTGCCCACCTGCACAGATCTCTACTGTGAGGTGCCCCACAGTGACAATCCCTCCTCTGTGATTGATCCCCCACTTACCGGTACTCCTTCATAACTTTGTGCTCCAGTGACTGGTCCTCTTCTCTTGGGTCTGCATTGACACATCGAATTCTGTGATGAGTCTCCATGTGATTAACTCTCCTATGATGGATTCCTCAGTGACTCCCTTCTCTGTGCCTCAATGGTTCCTTCCTCTTGTTCTTCATTGACTGGCACTCATCTTGATGGGTGCCCC
>NW_006971908.1:0-900 GCF_000164805.1 Carlito syrichta | reverse complement strand
AAATGCTCACCAGAGTCTGACAGGCAGAGGTTGTGATGGTCAGAAGAGAGTCAGTGCCTTCCTACCTGGGTGACAGAGTGAGACTCCAACTCAAAGTAAAAACAAAAAAAAGGAAAGAAAAAGCTTATCTTCCATTTGTGTATGGAGTTGTGATCACTATGAACAGACAGAGATAATTTTTGAAGGAGGACCCACTTGGCCCTAGAGTTCCTGAAAGATGGTGGATCAGCAGACAATCAGGCTATGGCTTTGGGAGTCCGAGGTGGGGGACTGCTGGAGCCTGGGAGTTAGAGACCAACCTGGGTCATGATGTGAGACCCCGTTGCTCCCCAGAACACAAACATTGAAGTCTTGCCTGGTGTCACCCATGGTCCTGGCTACACAGGATGTGCCTCCATCATGGGTCATTATTTTGTCGCCCCCACTGACAGAATGTGTGAGTCCAGGCTGGGCATCCTTGTTCACATCCATCAGTCACATGCCCTGGGAGCATGAGGCAGGAGACTGCCTGGGCCCAGGGTTCGGAGACCAGCCTGGTGACGTCAACAGACCTCATCTCTGCTTGAAGTTCCCAAAATTGAATCAGGAAAGATGGGACCCAGAGTCCAGATTTCTCAGGGGCCGAGGCAGGAGGACCACCTGAACCCCACAGGTTGAGGCCCGGAGAGCCACAATCATGCTGCCACACCCGTCAGTCCAACGGAGACATTGGCAACAAAAAATATGCCTCCCACGTGCATCACAATGAGCATTCACGGCTCCCCAGGAATAGGTCCGCGTGGTCGGAGGATGAGGAAGCAGCCCTCACCTCACCTAAAGGTGGCAGACCGAGTGTCAAGAACCTCGGTTGGCTATGGCATTGCTGCTCTGCTTTGATCATTCTGTGCCTGACAGCCGCCC
>NW_006971907.1:0-510 GCF_000164805.1 Carlito syrichta | reverse complement strand
TCTTGCTGTGAGTCACGCTATCAAGCCCGGGGCACAGGTCTCTCCAGCCAGGCCCCAAGGGCCTGTTGCCAGCCTCTCCTTGTAGTGCTCCTGTTCGGGTCCCACAACCCCACCCGCACCTGGTTTTCCTCCCACCCTGCTGGCCTCCCTAGGGCTCCTGTTCCTCCTGGACTTAGGAATGCCCGAATCCCTCCACCCTGCATCTGAGCCCCTCACCTCGCTCCTCTCTCTCTCACTTCTGGGGTCTCACCCACGCCCTTGGTGTCAAACACCTCAGAACTGCCACAGCTCATGAATTCCACCTCCCATCCAGGCCTCTCCCAACCCGAGCCTGCTCCTGAGCCTCTAGCAGGACATCCCATAAGCATCCATCTCATCTCATATAACCCGTGTGTGAGAGAGAAACAAAGAGACAGAGACAGAAACAGAAAGACAGAGAGAGAGAGTGGCAAAGGGGGGGGGGGAGGGAGAGAAAGAGAGAGAGAGACAGAGGAGGGGGAGAGAGAAGGG
>NW_006971906.1:0-809 GCF_000164805.1 Carlito syrichta | reverse complement strand
TTTAACTAATTGGTAAACCTAGTTAAGCAGCTGACTTTAACTAGTTGGTTAACGAGTTAAGCTAGGTGACTTAACTTGTTGGCTGATGATTCAGCCGACTAACTAACTGGTTTAAAACGTTGACTGACTACTCGGCCGACTTAGCTGCTTTAACAAGTTGGCCGACTAATAGGCCGAATATTTAGCTTGGTTAAATAGATGATTGACGAGTTGGTTCCATAGTTAGCTCAGTTAAGAAGTTGGGTGACCAGTTTGCTGACCTAACTAGTCGGTTGACTAGTTGGCCAACTAGTTAGCTGACCTAACTAGTCGGCCGACTATTTAGCTGGCCTAACTTCTCAAATGACAAGTTGGCCCACTAGTCGGTCGATTGGTTAGCTTACTTAAGTAGTGTTCCAGCTAGTAGGTCAAACGGTTAGCTCACTTAATTAGTCGGCCGGCAAGTGGTCTGACATTACTATTCAGTGGGCTAGTAAGCCAACTGATCAGCTGAATTAACTAGTCAGCCAGTGAGTGTGCCTATGCCTGCTCTGCCATAACTAGTTGGTCAGCAAGTGAACTGACCGGTGAGCTAACTTAATTAGTTGACTGGCGAGCAAACAACTAGTTAGCTGACCTGTTGGCCTTCAAGGGGGCTGACAAGTTACTTGACCTGTTGGCTGGCGAGCAAGCCTACTAGTTTGCTGACCAGTTGTCAGGAGAGAGAGCCTACTAGTTAGCTCAGCTGATGGAAAGTGAGGGAGCCCACTAGTCAGCTGACCATCTAGCTGAGTTGCTAGCTGACTAGTTAGCTAAGTAAATAGCAGATG
>NW_006971905.1:0-681 GCF_000164805.1 Carlito syrichta | reverse complement strand
TAAACACACCATGGCCCTGTGGTGTCTACAACCATGACACAACAATTTTCCTGACCAAATAGCTTTCTCCCCACCAGATTGGTTTGCCCAACACAGACAAGTGTCTTGAAAAGGCAGGGAAAAAAATCATACTTAACTGGAATGTAGTCTCATGGCTGCTTCTGGGGCAACTCCCTGTTCTTGTTGTGGTGAGGTGCTGGGCTGCTCTGGGAAGAGGGAAGGGCTGTCAATCTGGAGAGAAGCCCTGACATAGGGAGAAGAACTCCATGTTGTCTGAGATGCTAATTGCTAAATGTCTGTCGGTGCAGCAAAGGGTGTGATTCAGGGTGAAAATCTGGGGTGGAGTCCAAGGGTGTGTGAGAACCTCCTGCCTCAGTGGGAGAAGCTCCAGGGGGAAAAAGTGTAAACTGTGGGTGACTGAGGGGGCATTTCACAATTAGAGAGGAAATCAACTGGCAAAAGAGTACAAATGGCCTCCTTGAGAGATAAGGAAGGAAAAGAACTAGGCACCAGAATAGGTTTCCTAAGTGGGAGTCTTGAAGGAGCTAATTCTTATGGGAACAGTTGAAGGGGGAATCTGCAGCCTGAGAGGAAGCCCTGGCCATGTGAAAGTGACCTTATACAGTCCCTGAACACTCCACTTCTTCTGGGCCCTCCAACCCCCTCTGTCACACAGACATG